>NC_044499.1:9908763-9923763 GCF_902362185.1 Chanos chanos
GAATTACCATCGGAACTTAAAGAAAACCCCTTTTTTTTTGGACTGGAACCGGACGTCCCGTCCGGCCCAAAAGAGCTGCCTGGGATGAAAACAGAGCCGTTGTGACATCCTCAGTAAAGACACGGCTTGACTCTGCTCTCCTTTCGTATCGGCGCGCTCGAGGTTGGACGGATATCACAGCCCTTATGCATGAGCCAGAATTGTGGGCACTTGTGTCGGGCTGTGAGAGCGGTGGGGGGTTTGGGCATAGCTGGTGCCAATCTCTTACCATACGGAGACTCCATCTGGAGAACAGACCTTGGGTACTCTTGCCAGTACATTATGTGGAGGGATTAGAGACGGGAATGGGGAAAGGGTGTCTGCATTCCAACAGGTCGCGTTTTCCCCTCTCTCTGCTAACACTTAAAAAATGTTACATGCTGTAACAGAACTTGGAGTTTGACTCAAGTCAGTAATTGGTGGCTATGCTTTGCCACACCCATATGGAAAACTTTAAAATATTAGTGAAAGTTAGTGTGGTTTGAAAATGGAAAGAACACCAACATTTGTAACATTATCGTTTGAATTATCACATATGACGAATTAGGCAACGTGTATGAGCTGGATAAAGAGGTGTAGGTTTTCACTTACTGTGTGGATGTTTGGAATGTAAATTAGTATTAGAACATGAATGGCTCATCAAAAATAAAAACTTACCTAAGACGAGAGATCGGCAATCCATAGAAGAGACACGTCAGAAAGGAAAAGAGAGAGAGGGAGAAAAAAAAAACATTAGAAACCAGCAACGAAATAAAGCCTCTGACAGTTTAGACTTTTCTTTTTCTCATACCTCCCACAATTATGCTAAAGAGGAAACTGAGGGAATTAATTCATTATACTGATGAATTTTTTTTTAGGTTTTTTTTTTTAGGATGCGTCAACCATTCTTTGTTTTTATTTTTATTTTTGTTTTTTTGTTTTTCCTCAAAGGCATGTGCTGCATTGTTTAGACCACCCTGTGTCACGGGTTAGACCAAGACGCTGTAAATCTTTAGCGAGCGTTTAGCACTGAACACAGGTTCCGTCGGGGAGCACAGACCGTCTGTAACTCATGTCTGACGTACTGTGGTCCCTCCTCCACCCTTGTGCTATGGTGTAAACACACATTGTTAGGTTAGGGGTTAAAAGTGTTGTGCTTAGATTCTGTGACAGTAATCTAATTTCTCCTCTCTTGCGCATCTATATTTATTTGGTTTTGTCAACACTCAGAGCTCTTTTTCCTCCCTTTTGCCTTCAGTGTATTGATCCCTCTAATGGATTGGATCTGATTCCAGAGCGTCCAACATGCTTCTGTATCCTCTTATTTTCACCCAGGAAAATCGATCTGGCAGGGCCTGAAAATCAGCCAGGATCAGGTTTTAAGGAATCCACCGTGGTGGGAACACTGGGGGGGGGAGGGGGGGGGGGGGGGGGGGGGGTTAGAGGAGGGAGAAAACTGGAGAACTCTCAAACAGCAGTGAGTGGAGCATTTCACAGACTTTGTGTTTGTTTGTATTTGGGGTTTTTTTTTCTTGTTTGTTTGTATTTAAGGATCATTCCTTCATTTCTTTATTTTTCGCTGATATTTGATTTGGTTTTTTGTTTTTTTTAAATTTCAAGTTTAATTGATTGTTTTTATCCTTTATTTGCTTCAAATGATTATTTGAAACAGCTTAAGAATGAACAGAGAAGAATTCTTTAACAATTGAAAAAGAAAACGTTTTGTTTTTTTTTTATAAACTACATAAACAGGACCTGCCTCCTAGTCACAGGAGTAGAGTTTGCTGCACTGTGTCCACAGACTGTATGTTCAGTCCTCTCTCTACCTTCTCCAGAAGAATGGGAGCTAACCTAGGGAGAACATCCAATCAATGGGTTTCTTTTCAAGCTGACACAGCACTCTCTCCTACCCAGCTGATTTTATTGATTCAAGCTGTAATCATTTGCCTTTTAGTATATTGCCAAGGCTACGGTCATCATATTTTCTGTGGTGTATTCAAAGACAGTGGCGGCAGTATGCTTTTGACCTTTATTAACAACTAGTCTAAATTGGACACGCCGCACACACACACACATGCACACACATGCACGCGCACACACACACACGCACACACACACACACACACAGACACAGGTCCCCTGGCCCCTTATTGGTGGAGCTGTGTTAAATACGAGAAGGGAGTGGATCAATGACCGTGCTGGAGTTGGTATGTGGCAGCTTCCCGGGACTGCAGTCACACTGGCGGAGCCACTGTGCATTTGAGCATGAGTGTGAAAGGGCAGCGGGGAGGGCGAGGGGAGCCAGGGGAGCAGGAGGTGTCCTGTGAATGGGATAAGCACTCCACAACATCACCCACCCCCCCACCCCCCCCCCGACTCCCCTCCGACCCCGTCTGAAACCTGAGAGCGGAGGCTGATCATTTAGAAATGGGAAAATATCAATGGCTTCTCAGGCCCTCACACAGCCGAGCAAATTGGAAGACTTGTCAAGAGTCACAACATGGGGGGGCCGGGACGAGGAGAGATCTCGAGGGCGGAACCGCGCTGGCGCTGAGGCCGGGGTTTAGAGTCGGGCAGCTGTGGTTGGAAGTTAAGGACTGGGAACAGGGATTGATGAACGATCATTCATGGTAGGGAGAACACAGACAAGCCTTAAGGCCCCAACAGGTCTGTGAATAGGACACATGGGAGAAAGGTACTTCCTCGCCGCTCACTACAGCCGACAGAGGCAAGCAGGAAGGAAAGGACTTTTAAAAAGCTCCTACATCTTCGCGTGTGCGGTCTGGCCTAACCAAGACCCTGAACTTAACTAGAGCGACTTCAGCCTTCACTCTTGCGGTGATTATCCTATCTGCACCTCTTTTTAAACTTCAACTGATCTCACATCTGATTGAGACCATCAAAATATTTGCATCATCACAATTTTTTTTTTTCATAAAGCTCTGCAGATATCTTATTTCTTTTAAGGTTTTAGAACTGGACATTAACAATTAGTCCCGCGCTCAGAAAATGTGAAATGAGCCCTGGGCCAGTGTTTGAGCTGCATTCTTCCTCCAGCTCATGCGCCTCCTGACTCCAGTCATAAGAGGCTTTTTCTGTGTGACTATGACTGCCCCCCCCCCAGGCCAGAGACAGCTCTATTTAAGGGTGCTGGTCAAGGTTAACAGTGCAGAGAGGCAGCGGAGTAAAGAGAAGCCATTGACCCCCTCCATAAACCTGCCGACCGCAGACAAACGCACCTGGGAGACTCTCTCCCCCGCCTCGCGCGTAGTGACAGAGTGACATCACCGTGGCTCCTCTGACCTCTGCTGTGCTGCCATCCGGTTGGATGATTGAGCTGCCCATCACAACAGGCTACTCGCATTAGCAATATTGAGGTGCATTAACTCTTCCCCATTTTTTCACGCGACGTAAAACCATACCGTTAATATCAGCGTCTTTTAATAACGTCTTATTTCAACTAGTTTTCTTTCCCCTCTCTCTCTCTCTCTCTCTCTCTCTCTCTCTCTCACTCTCTCTCTCGCTCTCTCTCTCTCTCTCTCTCTCTCTCTCTTCTTATCTTTCTCCCTTTCTCTTTACCCCACTCATGGCCCACAACCCCACACCTGCACACCTGTCCTTCAGACGCCCTCATACTTTGGGGGGAATGGTGTGGAAACAGTTCTCCTCTCACAGGTGGAGTGGCAACGCCCCCCCCCCCCCTCCTTTGAGGATGAGTGGAGATGAGGAAAGATGAAACACTCTCTCTTCCTAATTCCCCGCATGCTGAGAGCAGATCCTATCAGCCACTTCGTGACATTTAACAGTAGCCATCCCCAAAAGGCATGGAGGTATGAGGAAAGGGCTAGCATGTTCCTTTGGTCTACCTCTGATGTGGTGTGGGTCTCTCTTAGATAAAGAGATGCCACGTTTAAGTCTGCCGCTCTCAGGGTGTCATTAACGAGACTGGAATGTTCTCTTAAAAAAAAAAAAAAAAGTAACAAAACAACCGCAACTTACGAAGATCCACGGTTGAATAGACAATAAAACGCTGTACCATCCAGAGAAACTTTGTTCAAGCCATTCAGTTACAAAATTAAAATGTAGAAGCCATAAAAAATCCAATACACCAACGCTTAACGCTAGTCCTATTACAAATGTTTGACTGTCAAGTGATGAGCCAAAATCACATTGTCTGTTTAGACCAGATTCACACTGTCTACTTCTCCCTATGTGAAATTTTCTTTAAGAGGGATGAAACCAAGTGATTTAAGTTAAGAGTGATTTAAATTAAGAGTCCATTTAGGTTGTCCTTGGATGTTTCCACTGATGTGTCACAAAAAAAAAAAAAAAAGAAAAGAATTTTGAAGCGCATTCAATTTGGACAGAGAGCAAGATTTCACTTGAGAATAAATGTACTGTTTACAAGCACAAAATAAATTACAAATTTGGTTCTCTCTGTTTCTCTTGGGTTAATAAATTCGATTTGAAAATTAGACAAATTAGAAAAATGCACACGATTGAAAGAGAAGAATGAACTCAGAGATGTTTTAATGTGATGTGCATTTAAGGTGATGGGTTTGGAGACACACTTCTTTGCTTGTGTGAAATCAAATCCCAAAATCTCAGCACTGCTTCCATGCATCCATACACACACGCATACACACACACACATAAACCCCCCCCCCCCCCCCCCCCAAATACACACATACAGATACACACAGACACAAACATCCAGCTGAACTGACACAGCTAGACGTGTACTGACATACACAAAATGATTCTCTCCCTAATACACACTCACATACACACACACACACACACACACACACATTCGCCTAAATGCACTGAAAAACACACACACACCTGATTGCACTGAAACACGTTAAGGCACACGTACATACGCCACAGACACACACACACACACACACACGCACGCACGCACACATGCACTCAAACACACACACACACACACACACACACACACATGCAAAAAAGCCCTCCTCACAGATTTATCACCCAGGCCCTGCTCCCGTCGGCATCACAGTGGCTGATTTTCTCATTTCATAGGCCACCGGGGTAGAACAGGCATGTGCTTGTTCAAATCCACCCAGCAAGACGCACCAGTCTCAGCACACGACTTTCTCTTTAGCAGCTTAACAGATGCCAGCCAGGAGGGCAGTGGGGGGGAGAGGGGGGGTGGGGAGGTGGCTGAGGGTAACAGTCGAGTGAGAGCCCTCTCCACACACACACACACACACACACACACACGCACACACACACACACACAGACTCATGCCCAAAGTCACAGGCAAACACACACACACATGGCATGGACGAGAGGGGAGAAATGAGGTTGCTGCGGTCGTGCGCTCTAATGACCATGATGGAGAGGAGAGGCCAAATACTGAAGGTTTTATTTGTCATTCCGTGCCACTGGCTTTAAATGATAGTGCAGCGGGCGCACTGTTTGAGCCTGTTTTCCTACGAGCCAGGCGGTGCGCAGCTTCTCTCCAAATATAGAGATCATGTTTGTATTGTTTGACAGTGAGGCCTGATGGAGAGGTTACTCTGCTCCTGCAGAAACAGGGCTCCCCTCCTACCTCCCTCCCTCCCTCCCTCCCCCCCCTCCCTGCCTCCCTCCCTCCCTCTCTGCCTGCCCAGCCTAGGCTCAGGCTAGCAAAACACAGCATCAGGGAAGCAGACAAAGCAGCCTATTAGACAGAGAGCAAGGAGCCACATGAAAGACATCTGCCATAGCATAGGGGAGCACAGCACTCTCAGCTGGAATTAGTGTGTGTGTGTGTGTGTGTGTGTGGGTGGATGTGTGTCAGACAGCGACGTACATGCATGTGCATGTGTCTGAGGGTGTGTATTAGTAACTGTTTCTGTGTACCAGACCACTAAAAAAGATTTTTTTTTTTTTTTCCTGAAAGTAACGTTGACGAGAAGATTTAATTGTGCCCTTTTTAAATGATGCAGGCTTATGGATGTAATGGTTTACTCATGGTGTGGTTGAGGAGGTAGAGCTTAACAATAGCGGCTTGTTAGGAGCCACTAAGTCCTGTACAAAGAATCCCCATTACATAGTGGGAGCACACGGAACCTTAATGAAGAGCAGCACTCGGCTAACGAATAAACCCAGGGCTGGATTAAAGCTTCAGTAATTCTCTTCATGCAAATGACTGTAAACTCTTGCCATGGACATTTTCACTTTTATACTAACTTAGGCTCAGTTACACATGACACTTTCTCAGAGACAACGAAACCTAGAGGCCGATGACAATGCCAGTAAATCTTGCCAAATAGTATTACTGTTGTCTGAAACGGGAGTGCAAAATGAATAATAATTTCATTTCACAGTCACGTTGAGATATAACTGCAACTAACCCAGCTGGTTAATCGGTTTCCATGTGTTTCCCTCCAAACTAGACAGATGTAGCCAGATGTAGTTCGCACTACAGGGAGTTGGAAATAGGGTAACACACTCACACCCACTGATACGCTGTTGGAACAGTTTGAGACGTGGGGGTAAACAGGCCAGAGGAGAAAGACTACAGCTCTTTTTCTCGCAACCTTGGTGGTTTGCGGTAAAAGAAAGAAACCGAGTGAATATTTTTCCTTTGATGGGAATCCAGATGGAGTAGCTGTGAATAAACAGAGAGGAGCCAGGAAAATATACAAGGCCCAGGGCAAGGCCTGGATCTCGCCTAAGGAGTCGACCCATAGGAAGAGTGCCGTGTTAGGCATGAGTTCATCCACCCTGGCCCTGCACTGCCACACTGAGTTGTAGCAGGTCAGAGGACACACAGGCTGTTATTGTAACATGGTGACCACATGGGAGAGCTCCCCAATCATTTATTTAACTCAGAACTTCCAGCTGTGTCCCAGATACCACCAACATACTGAGAGAACTGCGAGAGTCTTCCCTTAACTGAGAAAATGGCAAGAATTTTTGGGTTTTTTTATTCTTCAACTTTTTTTTTTTCCAGCAAAAGCTAATTTTAACTTAGAACTGTGAAAATACGTCACCACTCAGCACCTCCACTGATTCTATGTACGACATGACAGAATTTGCCTTTAAAATTTGTAATTGTGCTAAGAAAGGTGCTCCGTGGGCCTCAGGAACCGAATGACTGCCCTGTTCCTCGCACTGTCCAGTCCGTGTGTCGCCGTTGTAAACGTCTGTTGGTGATAACCATACGCAGACACACTCTGGGCGCCTGGCATCCCGGCTCCTGCACACTGCACATGCTGGCCTATTGTACTTGGCGAGCTTGTTCCCACAAACGGATCACAATGCGCCGGCTCCCTCTGGCCGGCTTGGTGTTTGCACTGGGAGCAGCTGTCATGGAAATGGCCCGGTAAGCTCTTCCTAATTACTTAACATGCTCTGGGTCTGAGTGCCACCCGTGTTTAGCTCCAGCTTTCAGCTCTACGCCACCAGTCCTCTGCTGGGCAAACAAGCCCCTATCCTCTTTGAGACGGTGGCGGGTGGGGGTTTGGGCGGGGTGGGGGGTGGTGGGGTGAAAAAAAAAAGAGGCTGGATTGGGTGGAGTGACTGCATTATGAGGCCAATAGTGTCCCACCTGCCCCCCAACTCCTTAGGTCAGGCCGATAGTCCTCAAGATAATATATCAGGCCTTGGTCCCCTTGGCAACCGATCCAGACCTCACACACAACACTCCAGGGTAGCCACCCCCTTTTTGCCACCTGGCCCCCTCGGCCGGAGCTCTTAGAAAAAGAGGCTCATCGCTCAGCTAGCAGCCCATTGTTCAGCTCATGAAGTGACTGCTGGCCAATTAGCAAGTTAACAAGTTAAGAGGTGGACTCTGTCAAATGCAGAGCTTTTTCACCCCAGGGTCGCCAATGGGGGGGGGGGGGGGGGGGGGGTCTCTTTTCCCCTTCTCCAATACATTCTGAAGGAGCGGTTCATAAAATGGCCGCTGAGCAGTCTCTAAGCTCGTGATGATATAGAGATTCAGTGGCATTGTCTTTCTTGAAAGGCTTTCAAAGGTTTTGTTTATACTTGCACCATCTCAGGAGTGCTTGCGAAAGCTAGATTCAAATGCTCTTTTACAGCCACTCAGAGTCCATCAAATGATTCCCGTGGTGAGAAGTTGAAAAGTTTTACAATGTTTGCGGGGACTCGTTCGTAAACCAAATCCGTTTTTATAAACAAATCCATTTTTGTGATTTTTTTTTTTTCTGTACATCAGCTATCACTTACCTGCGTCACGCATAGCTTTACGATCAGGCTGCTAGTTGACCTCCCAAAAACTCACTATTTCACTTTTCACCTCAATGAAGTTGAGCGTTTCAATTCCAAACAAAGCCCTGACACATTTTCCCTTTAAACTGTGCAATTTGCATTGTGTCCTGGTGATTCACAATGCATTCTATGGCTCCCCACATCCTTTCAATGTCCATGGTGCCCCCCCCCCACCCCACCCCACCCTCTCACAACACTTTCTTCCCCACTCCCTCTGCCTCCTCGGAAAGACAAAGCCCCCAATTTGTCACGTCATGTCCAGCTGTTGACTGGGGAAGACCTCCTAAGCCAGTGAAAGAGGCACAAGCTGGGGGAGCCAAATGGCTTTTTCCCCTTTCTGTGGGAATGTTTGCCCAAGGAGACAACACCTCCTCCTTTTTTGGGGGGGGCGGAGGGGGGTTGATGGGTAGGTGGGTAGGGACTCCCAGGGGGGTATGCGAGCCTCTCTCTTGGCTTTAAACCTTTTTTTTTTTTTTGGGAGCTGTCCACCTTGAAAAGGAGCGCCATTGAGCTGCGACAGGAAGGCAAAATAGCATCATTAAGCTTCACTTACCCTCAGTGTGAGTGCCAGCACACTGATAGCACCATTTTGCCCAGCTCACACACACACACACACACACACACACACTAACTTACCGACAGGGGTCACGTTTTTGTGCTCCCTCACCATTGGGATTGGCTAGATAGAACTCCCAGGGCAGAGTGGATAACAATACCATAGAGACTGCCTCTCTATGAAGAGAATTTGAGGGCAAAAAAATACCACCTCATGAGAGACTTATAAACCCCCTCTACCACCAACAACCATTCAAACCACTCTCTACCCCTCCATCTCCATGGGTTACATTTGGATACGTCGCTCACTGGTAATTGAGTAAAAAATTGGTGGTTGCTTGACCCTTCTTGACCAAAAGCACCTGCAACCAATTTAGGAGATGATTAATTGTTATTCATGTGACATTCAGAATGACCCCCCCCCCCCCCACCACCACTACCACCATCACCACCAGACCTTGTCCCTAAAAACCTTTCAATGCAAATTCTTCACATAAACACATATTCAACACGCCCGTTCGGACAGAAACGTGAGGTGACGACGTCCCTCTCTCCGTACATTTGGCTCAAGACGTAGAGCACTCTAAAGGCGGAAAACCAACACCTATAATCATGCCATCAAAAAATATCCAATGGAAGACAGGATGGTGCTTATCAAACCACTTTGTTCCTTTGCAGTGGGCAGTGGCATGACTGTTTTCTCTCCTTTCTTTTTTTTCTTTTTTTTTTTTTCTCTCATCCCTTCTCTGACACATTGTGCTTTGAAGAGAAATAAGGTGGTGTAGGTATTCCTCTCTCTCTCTCTCTCTCTCTCTCTCTCTCTCTCTCTCTCTCTCTCTCGTTTTAATGTGTTCCACAATTATAGCTGTCACAGTATAAGCCTGAGAGCCCAGTGTTTCATTACTATCCCACCTCCACCTCCACCACCTTTCCCTTTTCAGTAGGTGAAATATTGGAGGCAGAGACCAAACCCTCTCTCATAAATACCACCTCTATGAGCACCATCAGAAAGGGGGCTTCATCCAGTGAGGTGGTGGGAGGGGGGCGAGGGGGGGGGGGGGGCATGCTCCTCATAAATTATTCCAGTGTGCAATAATATTTGCTTTCTGGAACGAGCCCCCTGTGGTGCATTTGGCCTGCTGGAGCATCCGTGCTGCCTTACAGGGAGAGGAGAGGAGAGGAGAGGAGAGGAGAGGAGAGGAGAGGAGAGGAGAGGAGAGGAGAGGAGAGGAGAGGAGAGGAGAGGAGAGACACTGCCACTTGGACACATCACTATGACGTTAGTGATTCTTGCAGTATCTACACCTGCACAAGCTACGTCAAGCGGGAAAGACAGGTGGAGAAGGCTGCAAAAGTCAGAGAGCACAAACAAACATGTTTACACTCATTTCATTTCATTACCCATCAAACACTTCCCTTTACCTCAACACTAAAACCTATCCCACCTGACCAACAGGCTAAAAACCCTTTGATTCAATCCCAACACATGCTAGTCACAGTCACAGTGAGCATCTGTACCAGTAACACAAGGCGGTTTCCTCTTCTCCTTCACTTGTCCAGTCAAGGACACCTCCAGTCCACTCAGCACAGCACCCTCATAGTATACACGGGAGGGGGGGTAAAGACAGACCCCGACGTGAGTGGAGCCACTGGGCCTGAACACTCAGCCTTTAGCCATTCTGAGCCTCATCTAAAGCCATCAATATGCCTGTAATCTCTCCCGCCAATACTCCAGCTCGCCTGCGTACGAGAACAAAGGCAGAAAGCAGCCGAAGCGTTATGGATTCCGTTTCTCTGTGTTCTCTTTAAGCCAGGTCACCGGGAAAATCAGGCCCAGGGAACACGTTCGGCGAGAGAGACACCGATTCGCCCTGACACTCTTAGGTCAAAGGGTCAGAGGACAGCTTCTCCATTATGAAAGTTCAATCTTCTCCCCTGTCTGTTTTTTTTTTTTTTTTGTCTGACTTCATTTGCCTTTGTTATGACTCTTTTGAGTCATTGAGACAGTAATGTTAAACCCCTCCAGTACATTCACTCACACACGTTCAGTATGTCTTGAATCAGAAAGCTACGATCTTCCAAGCGATTTGGAAGATGAGAGAAACATTAAGCTCAACAATACATTTCTGTGAATATATATATTTTCCTGGCAATCTGAGAGCATAGCTTTGTTCAGTTCATTCTTTACCTTAAATGCACCTTTTGTCAAGTCTAACCTTAACAAATGTTGAACGGTGTCTTTTCAAGAAGGAATTTCAACTTAAAAGTCGACATTTCACCTCTGAGAAGCACTCGTCAGATCCTTTTTTACTGGACAACAATCCGAGGTTTAAACACACAATACACAACACTGTGGGTCTCGATGTCACACCATACGTAGACCTCGCATTTCATTCTAACTCCGAAGAGACAGCTTGCAGATAGGCCAGAAACCATGACCGACAGATATGGACTCCGACGGTGGAGTCTCTGGCCTCCTGCGCGGCTTCATAAAGGAGCTCCACTCGGAGCTCAGCAGAGTGTGATGGGGAGGTGAGGAGCTTCTTAGCACTCCTCTGTTTTCCCTAAGGACTCTGAGGAGTCATAATCAGACCCTTGTAATACACTGGTACTTGTGTGGTCCCCTGGGCTCATTTGCATACTAATTACCGATTGCAAATGAGTGGGGGCTGGGGAAGGGGGGGGGGGGGATCTGTCATGATAGTGTTCCGCCTGCATCACCGCGGCGACTGAATCTCCCGGTGATCCCGCTAAGGAGCTTATCCAGCACAGTGAGCAGAGCAGAGCTGAGGAGAGGAGAGGAGAGGAGAGGAGAGGAGAGGAGAGGAGAGGAGAGGAGAGGAGAGGAGAGGAGAGGAGAGGAGAGGAGAGGAGAGGAGAGGAGAGAGCTGTCCCCTGATATACAGCTCCTCATTAGTATTACAATAAAAGACATGAAAGACACATAAAACATTATATACTGCCAAAAGTGTTGTTTTCATACCAATTAACACAGCGTCTGATTTATCACCGCCGTGGATTGAGCATCTCTGAGGAACCAGGGAAGAACTTTCAAATTCCTTACACACACACACACACACACACACACACACGCACACACACACGGCCAGAGTTGGGGGGATAAGGTTTAAGGGTAAAACACTAGACCTTCCACCTCAGGAATGGAGTCTGACGGTGACACTGAATAACAGCCAACACAGGACAGCAAATCATCGTGTTATTCTGCACAGTTAGCTGGTCTAACGAGGCTTCTTTCTCTCACTCTCACACTCTCACTCTCTTTCTGTGGCTCTGAGAGCCGTTCTCTGCCAGCACTCTTCTCAGGGTTACAGTATGATAAAGTGTTTTGGTGATTTATTTTCCTTGGGAGCTCTGTGTGTGTGTGTGTGTGTGTGTGTGTGTGTGTGTGTGTGTGTGTGTGTGTGTGTGTGTGTGTGTGTGTGAGTGTGTATGTGTTTGTGTGAGGTCAAATTGTTAAAAGCAGAGTGTGTGTGTGTGGCGTGTGTGTGTGTGTGTGTGTGTGTGTGTTCAGCCATGTTTAAACCCCCTCTTTTCTTTCTCCCTACAGTTGAGGGCCACTTTTATAGATCTCTTTCACAGCTGCGTTGATTTGCCTGCAGAAACAGTAGGGGGGCTTTGCTTCTAACTCTGTAATGAGAGGTGTGATGTCAGTGAAAGCTAGAGAAATACGGAGCATGCAAACACACACACATACACACACAAAGCCACAATGAGTCCGTGGCATGTTTAAGCATGGGGGTGGTCGCTCCCCAGTGCTCACGTCTCCCTCCCTCTAAGATGCGTGCGAAAGTGTCTCTTTTCCTCTCCTACCACTGGCTCTGGGGCAAAAAGAAACAGGGCAAAACCCAAGTGCCCACCTCCCTTCTTACCTCCTCACACCCTGGGCTAACCAATTCTGTTCTCAGGCCTTTCTTTAACTGAGGAATCAGTCACATCCCCCACACCCCCGTTCTCATTTAGACAGGGGCCCGTTCTCAACAGCCGATTAACCTGCCTCAGATCCCACCGCCCCTGCCCGCGGCCACAAAACGCACACCTGTGCAGACTGACAGGAGACATTCACGGTGCTTTTGCTGCTGCTGCTGCTGCTGCTTTGTAAACGGTGTTAAGTCCATGGTAGAAAAGGACAACTATCTATTAAAGTAACAGTTAAACAAAAACGAACAAGTTTTCGGGCTTCGTTACCCTCATAAATAGGTATTTTAGGGGCTTGACGCTGAGTTTAAGTGAAGTCTGTAGTGGAAACAGGTTCCTGTGAGTCAGAAAATACAGACACGAAAAAGCGCAGTATGCTGAATTTGTAATTCTCTCGACTCTCGGTGCCAGGATTTAACACTTCTCTGAAATGAACATGACTTTTAATAAGCTGTGATGTAGCATTGTAAAACATACGCCCTGCCACACAACTCGACAAAAGGATGAGGAATGACTAATAGGCAGTAATGTCAGAGTGGGGATTTTGGTTTCAAGCTCTTGGATGTTCTCTCCACACGGCTGGTGACACACACCTCCCTCTGTGTGTGAATGCTCTACACAGAGTATTATATCAGGCCTAATTTTCCCCTCCATTCAGCCAGGCGCTATGCAAGGTTAACACTGATCCTTATCAGCAATCTCTCTCTCTCTCTCTCTCTCTCTCTCTCTCTCTCACTCACTCACTCACACACACACACACACACATGCACTACCCTCTCTTTCCCTCTCTCTTTACTCTCTCTCCCTCTCCCTCTCTCTCGCCCTCTCTCTGTCTCTCTCTCCCTCTCCCTCTCCTTCTCCCTCTTTACTCTCTCCCCTTCCCTTTCCCCCTCTCTCTCTCTCTCTCTCTCTCTCTGACATGTGTGACATTTGAAACGGAACAGAGACAGCATTTTCAGTCTTTGTTGTCCTGACCCTCTCTTATCTTTTTGCTCATAAAACTCTCACCCTTTCTCCATGGTGTTCACTGGAAAAACACTCAAAAACATAAATAGTTATTCTGACTCCGTAATACAGTATCTGAGAAATGTGAATCCAGGTGAAACAATTTTCACAATAAACAACCCTGCTAATGCTTATGAATACAGCCACTGAGTGTGTGTGTGTGTGTGTGTGTGTGTGTGCGTGCGTGTGTGTTCATAAACATATGTATATTACTAGGATGTGACAGAGAATATACAGTAAAGAAAGTGAGCATGCTAATCGTTTCTGGAAGAGTTAAATATGGTGGACATAAAAAAACGATTGGTAGAAAGATGAAGGGAGCGAGAGGTAGGAAAGGGGGAAGATTCTAGAGGCTAGAGAGGCCTGTGGGACACCCTTTTGCCTTATTTGAGAGGGTAAAGAGATTGGCACTTTACAATGGAGTAAGCACAGCTGTGACATGGCTAGGGCGGTAGTCATGGAGATGGCTTTGGTATGAGGGTGCGTGTTAATGTGTAGATCCAAAAAGCGTGAATGTGAGTAAGATGACCTGGGAGGGTTAGCTTCTTCTTAAACTCACCAGCCAGTCACTGTAATATACTTCTACAAATCCATTTAGTTCTTCTGAGAAACAAATGACAAGAGACGATTACACACCACTCAAGGTAACTTCAGCAGACCAGAAGAAATAATCACAACGTCATCTTTCAAACACTTCAAACCGGACGTCACGAGGAAGACTAGAAAAGCTAAATCAAATATCCATTTCATGGTAGCATTGTAGCGGAATATTGGGAGACAATTAAAACTCTCTCTCTCCCTCTCTCCACCCCGCCCCCCCCCCCCCCCCCCCCCCCTCTCTCTCTCTCTCTCTCTCTCTCTCTGTCTCTTTAAGGTGGTATGAAGAACCAGACACGCTGGAGGGATGGGAGGATCACCTCCAGCCCACCCACTTCCCCTGTCCCCTCATCTGTCCTTCGTAAAACTCTCTGACTCTTCCGGATGGTAATGAGGGTTTACTACTCTGTGTTGCCTGCTAATTACTTAGACTAAATAACAGCACCAGACACCTGTCTGCTGCAGCAGCTAACCCAAACACGGATGGGGGGGGGAGGGTTGCAGGCTGCGTAAAAAAGAAAAAAAAAAAAGTAGAAGAAGAAGAGAGGCCAGGAATGTCTGGACGGTTAGCACTCACGCTAGACACTGACTACTACATGCCTCTGAGAGGATGTTTGTCTCAAGTCTTTTTACAGGGG
>NC_044499.1:9926263-9971263 GCF_902362185.1 Chanos chanos
AATACTGTAAACTCTACAGCCCAAGGCCGGGCCACCAGCATCACGCATGACACACACGCACACACACACACACACATACACACACACACACACACACACACACAAACCACATGGAGAGTTACACGTCCAGACACATGCGTGGACTTTCACTCTCATTCATTTAGTTATTTATACATTCACAAAACACACACACACACATACAGTCTCATTTTATCTGTCTTATTTTTCTCTCTCTGTCTCTTCGTTTACGCTTTATCTCTCTCTCTCTCTCTCTCTCTCTCTCTCTCTCTCCACACACTCTGATGTGGCATTTTGTAGCAGATGTCCGGTGATAGCTTTGGGCTAAAGGCCACTCAGGGTCCAGTGCTCCGGAGCGGGGCATCCCGCCCTTCATAAGCAAGGGCTTTGGCTCTCTCCGTGTCCCACAGTCAGTATTTGCTTGAATGATTTGTGAACCCCAGAGACTGAGGATGTGCCTTTTTGTTGTAAGCCAACAATCTAAGCCACCCCCCCCCCACCTCCCCGTCTCCCCTCCTCTCCCCTCTCCAACCCCCTTCAGCCCAAATGCTTTGAGTCTCTTCCCCGCTGTCTTTGAACTGAGATCAGAGAGAAGCGTTTTGGCACACATGATACTGGTCGATCAGGTGCAGAGATAGCCTCCTCCTCCTCCTTCTTCTTCTTTTTTTTTTTTAATTTTTTCTGAGTGGTCTGTTGTTTTAATAATGTGACCCCCCCCCCCCTCCTCCCGAAACCCTCCACAACCACCCCCCCCCACCATCCCCACAACCCCTTCTCTAACCTCCTGTGTCTCTTTTCCTCTTTCAAAATCATTACAGCCCCCTTGGATTTCTTTCACTATGTGCCACGCAATTACTTGTTATACAAAGAGAACAAAGTGAGGACAGTTTGGGAACATGGGTCCGCAGGGTCTTGACGGGAGCTGGGGAAGGGCGGGGGGGGGGGTGGGGGGGGTGGGGGGGGGGGGGGTTGTACTTTGGAGGACTTGCGGGTGGGGGTGCGGGTGGGGGTGCGGGGTGGGGGGGGGGGGGGGGGGCGTGGAGGGGGGGGGTGTCCGAATCCACTTTGACCCTCGGCAGCCCAGCCTGGGAAAACATGTGAGGATCCGCTTTCAGAGGATTAACAGAAGATTGAGTTAGATCTCTTTTCCCTCCTCTGTCAGGAGAGGTAGAGGTATTCCTGGCTATCGGGAGGCCATGAAATAAAAGTCGATGACTTGAGAAGTGACCTCATAAAATACGAGGGAAAAAAAAAGTAACAGCGTTTTGGATTCCATAGATACTTTCATGGTCTAAAATAACAAATGAAACTGACCAGCTGAAACACTGGGGTTTGCTTAACAGAATGTACTTAACAGAAGCCTGCGTCTAGAGAGAAATAACAATTAAATCAAATATCATGCCACAGTACCGAAGCACCGTAGATCATTCCTCTCAGAGTCGGTTGCCGTGGATATACACCAACAAAAAACAGGATGAAAAAAAAAGAAATATGAAGTTATTTTCCTGTATCTAGCATAAGAGAAATGGTTTCTAAAAAAAAAAAAAAGAGGAAAAAGGAAAAAAAAAAAAGGAAAGAACGAAAAAGTCAGGGTGAGGAAATCCTGCTTAACTACCCCCTTTTTACACCTGTCAAGCCCTCCAGAGCTTCAGCTCCCAACTATTTATCTGTAATAAAAAAAGATGGCTTTGATTGAGTAAATCAAAGAGGCAGGCACAGACCGGGCCAAACGAGGGGCAGGGAAACAGGCGGTTTCACCGCCGCGCCAGCAATTTTGTGTAAAAATTTCTCTTTTAAAAACACAGGGTGTTTATTGTGAGCTATCATATAGACCCTGTCAAAGCCACCGCCAATTATTACCATTAAGCTTCCATCATGTCAATGCCTGTCCCCTTCCAGCATCCCGCCCCCTTTTCCTCAGCCCTATAATCTGCCCACACTTTTGCTCCATCAGGGACAGCACAAGCAGGCAGGTTGTTAAATCTGTACCCCTCTCTCTCTCTCTCACACAAACACCCTCTCTCTCTCTCTCTCTCTCTCTCTCTGTCCTCACCCCCTCCCCCCCTACCCATCAGATGAGCGAGAGAGCTGGGTGCTAAGTCACAGCGAAGCCACTTTTTTCTTTTTCATTTCTCTCCATCCGTTCTTGGCCCTTCAAGCGCTCTGACAGGCGTTTGGAGACCTGAGGGATGTTTGTATTGTGTGCACTGAATTGAAAAGGAAATGGCCATTAAAGTATGAGCGGTGGAATATTTGTGTTTGTGAGCGCGCGCATGTGTGTGTGTGTGTGTGTGTGTGTGTGTGTGCGTGCGCGTGCATGCACGTGCATGTGTCAAGGGAAGGCTATGCATCATACCTCAAAATCTTTGTTTACCACTTTGCAAACAACTGCCTACAGAAACGTGTATGCTTATTCTTCCTTCTCGACACGAACCTTCATATGACGCCAACAAAAGTGCTGTAATACTGAGCACATCCCAGTTTGTCTCCGCCTAACGTCAGAGAAGGTTTTACTGAACACACATCATGGGTTTAACCGAGGGTTCTGTGAGAATGCAGGTAGGCTAATGGAGTTTATTAAGGGCGCACTTCCCACTAAGCATCCAGAGGCAATTAAAAGACTAAGAGATGATGTCATCCTTTCCCATCTCCCTCTGAGAGATGGCCAAAGAGGCACACAGCCACCAACACCCCCCCCCCCCCCACACACACACACACACACACACACCCCGCCGCCTTAACCAGACACGCTTCTGTACCCCAAAACAGAAACAAGAAACATCCCCACCCAGGCTGGAAAAGATCCCACTCAGACAGACAAGCCACCTGTTACAGTCCCCCATCTTCTGTGACCAAACACATGGTGACTACAAGAGTCAAGCCATTACAACTCTCCATGGATGTTGCTCAGAAAACATCATCCAGGACCTCATAGCACTGTATCTTCACTCCAAACTGAAATCAGCGACGTTAGTTAGTATGGTGCTGCGATCCGTGCTGTCCAGATAAGGGATATTACCTTGCGAAGGCAGTTTCTTTCTCTCTCTCTCTCTTTCATATGGTCACACGTCGGCTGGCACGTCTAGAGAAAAACAGTAAACACTAGTACTACCCCTTAGTCTCAACAACCTTTTTTTGCTGATTTGAAAGTGGAGAATTGACCCAGTCGGATAAACTCAGACAATCTCCTGTGGGCTTGTGGCTTTTTGGCAAGTGATCAGGAGAGGAAAAAGCTCCACACGTCGGAGCCTCCACTCAGATACAAACGCGGGTTGGCCGCGGAGTCCCCGCGAGCGGGGCTCAAAGCCTTGAGCGTTCAGGTGTGGAGCGTTGAGGGCCTCCAGGGTGGATCATTAGGACTATCAGAAACACAGGAGAGGGATTAAGTGACTTTGAAAGGGTAGGCACACTCAGTCTGAAGCCTCTGCCTGCCAGCCACTTAAGAGCAATCAGAGCCTGGACTCTCTTTCCTGAGCTTTCTGCCCAGCCGAGCAAACAGCTCCACTCCTCTATGTGTTCCCTCTTGTTTGCTTAATACCTTCTGTGGTTCTGATGATCTCGTTGTCTTTTTTGTGTCCAGGTATGCATACCTATGCGTGTGTACGAGAGAAAAGAGAGAGAAAGAAAGGAGAGAGAGAGAGAGAGAGAGAGGCAGAGGCAGAGAGAGAGAGTGTATGTGTTTATGTGTAGCTGATAGCAATCAGGAAAGTTTTTTGGCAAACCGCAAGATATATTACGGTTACAACACTGCCATACTGTTGGCTCTGTTACAAACGCGCGCACGTACACGATTTTGTATTGAATGGGGGCTGATAAGAAGTGAGAGAATCGGATACGGAGCGAGAGAGAGTAAAAAAAAGAGAGTAGAATACATTTGCCTATTCATCCCTGGGACCCAACCTCTTCAATGCTCTCTTTCTCACACTTTCATTCAGTGCTCTTAAAAGTCCATTTCCTCTCCTGCATATGTTAATGAAGATACCATAAGGTACTTGTATTCTTTAAAAATGATCACTTTCAATATTGACTTTTCAAAATTATCCACCTCTTACAGGCGCAAATAAACCTGTTTCATAAACACAACGTGAAACAAAATGAAGAGTTGCACATTCATTTGTCTTCATTCGCACGTGCAAAGTTGCCATATCTGTTGTACAAATACAACCTTTTTTCATATGATACAGATTAATCATAACTGTGAAACCAAAAGGTCACACTACAATTAATCACGTAATTATAAAATACTACATTCAAATTCATGTGGTCAGAATCAAATTCATAATCATACAGCACTATTTAACATGTTGCCATATTTAAAATTCTCCCCATGAATCCTCTTTCTGACAACTCTTTATATATACATATATATATATAAGAACTAAACCATGTCCTCTTCAGTTTTGTTTTCGCTGCTTCAATGATTACAAACTTTGTCACAAATGGCTCTCAAAAAATACGACAAGAATCTTCACTTCTTTACTCCCACTCAATACCAGTGCCACTGCGCCCCCCCCCTCCTTCTCTCTCTCTCTCTCTCTCTCTCTCTCTCTCTCTCTCTCTCCCCTTTCTCTTTCTGCGGCTCTGAGCAGATTTAAGGAAAATGCAGCAGTCAATGGTTTGGCGAAGGCAGCAGGGACAAAGGGCCTGTTTCGGTGGGGGCTCTTGTCACAGTGTGGGGATAATGTCCATCCCCTGTTTTGTTGTGTGCGTTTTCAGGGGTCACGCGGTGGGGGTGAGGGGGGGGGGGGGGGGGGGGGGGGGGGGGGGGGTGCACATTAACCCCAGCCAAGGCAAGCTGGTCATTTCGCTGCTAACTCTGGTGGCAATTTCCACCTCTTTCTCTCCATTCTTTCTTTTTCTCAACCTTTTCTTTCTTTTTAATACACCATCAGGGTCTAGCAGGCCTGGCTGGGGGACTCTAAGGACCAGGGTCTAACAGGCCTGGATGGGGGACTCTAAGAACCCACGACCTTTATTGAGACTACGGAGTACTTAACTACGGAATAAGAAAAGAAGAGGGGGGGGGGGAGCAAAAAGGGTTGCTAGCTACCTTTACCTCACACACACTCTCCGCTGATGCATGACGAAGAAGGGAAAAAGAGAGAGAGAGAGAGCGAGAGAGAAAGGGGAGGAAGCAGTAGCCCCCCCGCTAAGATGAAAGCTGCATCCACTTTAAAGTGGATTAGAGGAGCAAAACATTGAAACAATAGGAGGTGAAAAATCAAATTAGGCTCTTAAACATCAAAAAGAAAGCCTCAAATAGCTAAGCTTCCTCCTCTCTACTCTGTTTACATTCACTGAACGATATATTCACAATCACAACCTGTTCCACCATAAGCTTCGCACAGTAAACTATGGTAATCGTTGTATTTTTCTGTTGGAACACGAACGAAATCCTGGTGTCGATATTGACACAAATCTAAGAAAATTTAAAAAAAAAAAAAAAAAAGCATTTACTCGCTGAGAAATTTATCTTAAAAATGTTTTAGATATTAACTCAAGTATTTGAGTCACTGGGGATGTGACTATGGGTGTGCAACAAGATCTAAACCAACTTTATGTGCAAAAGTACACGTAAAGGACATATCAAGTCTTCTTTCTCTTTCTTTCTTTCTTTCTTTCTTCCTTCCTTCCTTCCCTCCTTCCTTTCTTTCTAACCGTTCTACACCCCCCCCCCTTCTCTTTCTCTCTGTCTTTCTCTTCATCTGGTGGGGGTGATGGTCACTAAAGAATACCACAGCAGTGTCCCATGTTGCATTGTTCACGCTCAGCCTCCAATTTGCTCTCCGCATTCTGCGGCCGCGTCCAAGACGTTACGCCGGCTTAAGAGACAAATCGCACACACAAAAAAAAAAAAAAAAAAAAAAGAGAGAGAGAGAGAGAGAGAAAAAAAAATGGAGAGAGCAGAAAAGGCTAACCCTTCACAGCAATGCAATTATCGCAGCATTTGATGCCCGGCGGCCGCCACTGCTGGCTTTTGTGGTGCGGCTTCTCTCCGGCTCCTCTCGCCCCGGTGCTCTGTACTCCAACGTCGGCTCTAATAGCCATGACAGCAGCAATTTATACGCTACAAGACATTAACATGGCTACACTCCCCAACAATACCCACATTCAAAAGGACTTGGAAAAAAAAAAGAAAAGAAAAAAAAAAAGAAATGGCTTTGCCTGCTTAAGTAAGCCAGAACCTGCCAGTAAGAAAGACAGCCAGTGTGTTTATTACACCTATACACACACACACAGAGAGAGAGAGAGAGAGAGAGAGAGAGGGGTTATCTAACCATGCCCTCAGCCTTACTATAAAACTCTGTTGCTCTGGCCAGGCTCTCACACCGATGACTCATTTCAGATGAAATGCCACAAACAGCCACAGGCCATGAGAATGTGGTCTTGCCTTCATGACCTCAGAAAATTAACACTACATATTTAGGAATCCTCACAGTTCTGACAGGATGATCAAATAAACTTTTCCAAAAAAAAAAAAGTCCCAATCATTATTTATGCAAAATAGTCCATTGAAAAATCACTGGCCAGAAGAAAATATTTTGTTGAATTGTTTATAAGGGGACATTGTATTTCATGATCATTATTCTGACCAGAATTCTTTTGTCTATTCTAGTAAATTATGCTACCGCGTATAAAACGCAAAACGTAATTGTGTTCAATCAAATTTTCCGTCATTATGAAACTGAAATACTTAGTATGGTAAGTGGGTGTACTTTAAGATATCTTTCTGTCGGTTACTGGTAACTTTGAAGAGAACATTTTGAATTGTTCAAATGGGTAACTGTGCACTAATTTGGCAAACAAAGCTGAGTTGTTTAATCTAATGCGAGTAAGAATGTTAGTGATCTCCATGGGTGTCGGGTAAAAGTCTCCAACAACTTGCTTCAGTACATCTGAACTTAAAATACCACATGTACAAGCCAATGTGGTTTGAACGGCGGCCAGTCTGCACTTCAGATTCCTCTGATACTGATACGCTCAGTGCTTCAGCGCGATATTAATCTCCGCGCCGTTACGGATGTAGCAGGGGAAAGGCAGCCGGAGAAGAACAGCACGGCGGAGGCGGAGGTGAAAAGCGGGGCAGATGAGCAGGAGGGGGCACTTACACAAAGGCGTTAGAAAGAGAAAGTTAGACACAAAGAAACAACGAGGCGCAAAATGCGGGACATGGAGAAAGCAGAACTGGGCGCGCTCCCCCCTCACAAAACAAGAGAACGGCCATTCAAAAGACCATCTGTGATTTGAAATGGATGAGTGTTTTGAGCCCTAGGTTTTTTTTTCTTTCTTTTTTGCTTCACCAATCGGAGTAGTGCTGAATGGGTAGAAACCAATCAGTAACTTAAAAAGACCATAAACAAATAAATGTGAAAAAGACCCTTTAGCGATCCCCCATACAGGACAAATTACACGGGGCGAGTTGGCAAGACACAGCCATTTAAAAGACAAAACCCCAGAAATCGGGAATTAACCCCCTAAGGAATTTGAATAAAGGTATTAACAATTGGCTGCCGTGAGCTGAATACGATAAAGTCAGGTAGAAACAAATTAGTGCCCCACACAAACGGAATGTCGAATCAACATCAACAGTAACAGGACATCAACGACCAAGACGACGATGGCAATAATAATAATAATAATAATAATAATAATAATCAACAGTAGAATAATAATAATTGTCACATGCTCCTCTAATACAGCAATTGCAAAATGGTAAAAAAAAAAAAAAGACTAAACAAATATTCCCACTAATATCATCAAAGCTATTGGTAAATGTAAATTTTTACTGAAAACATATAAAACTATGTAAAACTGCAGCTTCTCTAGAATGACAGTTTAATGGCTAATTAACGTTGCGGTGTTTCTCATAAATAGGCCGATGTAAGCTAAAATATTACAGCGATTATATGAAAAATCAAAATCGACAATTGACAGAAAAAAACCGTTGTTTTTTCGTACGTCATTAAAATGATTTTTAACAGAGTGCAGAGACTGAGTTTGCTCATGCTTTCTTTCAAACTGTTCTTTGTCATGGGACTTGAGAAGAGCAACAGAATGCTCACACTTCAGATTGAGTGCATCATTTCATTTACATACGATCCTTGTCAATTAATTAAAGTGCTTTCTTTCCGCATACAAAGCAATTAGCATGAGATAATTATGCATTAGTTATCATGCATTCCAGTTCATGTTCATTTCAACATGGTACTCTGTTCACATTAATTTGCATTGAGTGTAATTTAAACGAGTGTTAATAAGACACCTTTATGTTACTTGTTCAGGTGGCATGTTGGATCAGTCAATTGCTGTATCTGGTCCTTGAACATAGACGTCAGGGGAGAAAAAAAGACTAAGAAGTCAGTATTTCTCAAATTTAGCTTCGTGAAAACTGCTCCATGGCGTTTCCAAAAGCATTACTACCGCATCAAAACCTATTTTGACTATTATTTCTGTTCATGCTATTGTCAGACGCTAGTCATCTAGTCATACACTAGGAAACATCAACCAAAACAGCACAACAACAACAACGACGACGACGACGACGACATAATCATAATAATAATAATAATAATAATAATAATAATAATAATAATAATAAAATATTTCACAAGTAGGCCTACAAAAAAAATGCCCTAATAGCATTCGTGATTGCCGGCAGTTGTCTCAGATTCTCTCTTCTAAATATGTAAACGCGGGCTATTTAAGTCCCAGCGGCTACCTTCAATTTTTCAAAACATCCTTTTTTTGCCCTAAATCAACGGTCGGGGCAATGAGGTTTACGAAATGATGGACTTTGCAAATTACATCATTCTTGAGGAATACTGACAAAGACAGTTTGAGAGACAATTAATAACTTTTTTCTGGTCATAAAATAAAATAATGTGAAATATCGCATATTTTAATCAACTTGAGAAAGCTATTGCTATATTCAAAATCTGGACAGTTGCCGGACACATTCATTGCAGTTTAATTAAATTAACTCACGGTACATCTCTGATTTGTACCCATTAGAAACACCATTTTATGGTTCAATTCAAAAAAGTATCACCTCAGGTTAACGACTGGTAGAGAAGCGTATGGTTCTTAATTGCGGACAGACACTGTGGATAGTGTTTTATTGTGTAAAACTAAATTCAAGGAACCAATTTTGTAGCCGGACGGTGATAAATCAAAAAGTAGCCTACTCAGAGGCATTCGTTCAGAGGACGAAATTACCATTTAAGTGCCGAAGTGAATGAAACAAGTAGCCTATGAACTTCTTAGTGCATCAACCGCATTTTCTTATGCCGTGTTTGATTGAGGGACACAATCACGTGATTTGGTTAATAAATAAATCAGTTTTTCGCCTTGTAAGACCTGTAACGTTAAAATAACTGGACAGTGTGATTGAAATGATTTGTCATCCATTATTTCACTTCAAATATATAAATAAAATACATTTTTGTTACTAATAAAACCAAGAGTATTTTTACATTTTAATTTAAAGGGTTATAAGTAATAGTATTCTACATCATGTTACTATTTGTTTTACTCACTGCAAAAGTATTTAATTCTGTTCTACAGCCACTTTATTTTCAACAATTATACAAAGATAGTAACATTTTTTGAAGCTATTATACCGAATCAGTATTGGCAGCTTGTTGTCCTAATGTTTCACTTTAATGGCAGGAGTACAAAGACAAGGCAGGCTGAATGTTCTCTTCATTATTCTGGTCATGTGCATGGTATGGGTGTAGGTGACTGTTAGCTGTAAAGGTACTAGTGTGGTAGTCTATCTTACATGACTGAGATGAGCTATCTCATGAAGTGAGCTGAAAAAGATCTTGACCAGACTGGGTGACCAAGGGAGTTCACCCCGCACTACATTCTCAGACAGAACAATACACTGAGCGTGTGTGAGAGTCCACATTAACGATCAGGCTCCAGGAGAACCTAGGACGAGGTGGCCAGGCCCGGAGCACAGGAACAACGATGTGGGGGTGTGGGGTGTGTGGGGATGAAGGGGGGGGGGGTGTGGCTGTGAGTCTCTTGACCTCCCAAGATCTTCATCCCTTCTTGCACTAACCCAAAATGACAGGACCCCCCACTACCATTCTCCCACACCCCTCCCCTTCGCCGCTACACCCCCATGCTAACTCTGACTCTGTCTCTCTCTTTTACACACACACACACACACACACACACACACACTGAAACCACACACACTCAACAAGCATTATGTTTCCACAAATAATAAGCACACATATACAATAATATCGCAGCATGGCATACTATTTGTGTATAGATAATGTGTCACTGAAAGAAAGTCAGACCTAATTAAAAAGAGGAGGTTCACTGTTATAAACTGTCCCATCACACAGCAAGTGCCTAACTGAAGTACTGTAATTATGCACTGCAAACTCCATTAGAAACAGCTGGTCCTGCTACACCAGTGCAGAGAGACGGCCAGAGAGAAAAAGAGAGAGAGACACACAGAGAGAGAAAGAGCGAAAGAGAGAGAGAGAGCAAGAGAGAGAGGGAGAGAGGGAGAAAGAAAGAAAGGGAGGGGGTAAAAACAACAAGTCCTAATGGATAGTAGCACAGAGAGGTTTTAACAGGAGTGTACAGTAGCCATTAGCAGATTAAGCCACCCCTTTTGGCCTGATCAGTAAAGCGTGCCTGCAAACTACTTCTAACTACTATTAAACTGCTTAGAAAACACAGACTGGCGGGCCATTTTATGATGGACATTCTCCCAAGTTCGGACGGACGGGACTGAGAGTCTGAGAGTGGACAGGAGAGAAATGGAAGGATGGAAGGAGTTAGGCTTTCCTTCGCATGACTGCTCCCTGCTTTGCCCCCCACACAGTAGTCCCCGTCCCCCCCCCCCCCCCCCGACTGTGGCAGGGGGCTTGGAGCAGGGGGCTGTTCCACCCTGGTTGTTGGCAGGGCTCTCTGATTTCACGGCAGGCTGGGTGGTGCTATTGAGCAGTCATCATGCTCCTTTTCAGCCTTTCAAAAAACAACCCCCCCCCCACACACACACACACACACTCACACACATACACACACACACACACACCACCACCACCCTCTTCCACCTTTTCACTAAGTCACTGACTCACTGACTCACTACTCACTCACTCACTCACTCACCAGCTCTGCCTTGTCCTGTCCCCCCATCCCACCGCACACACACACACACACACACACACACACAGACACAGACACACTACACAAATTCACTTTCTTCTCCAGTGTCGTCACCCGTTCTGGCTTTATCCATCCCTTTATACTACCCATAGTCCACATCCAAACTATCTGCCATGAAAATTCACTGCCGGGTCTGTGAGTTTTTCAGATTTCAGTTTGCACTTTGTACTTTCACAGTGAAAGAGAACGGAGAGATGAAGGGGCCAACAGTGTTCATATAATGTTAAGCAGGTTTTTAGATATGGTGTAAAAGAATTTTAATGGGACACGATGTGTGGTATTCGGGATCTGCCTTGCATTAAACAGATAGAAAATGCCACCATTCAATGTTATTTTATGGTTTGAGAGGGTGTGATGTGAACTGGATGACAATGTCTCTCGGGGGCCAAAAAAACAGCCGATGCGGTAATGCAGCAGAGAAACGAAACACTGACAGTGAACAGCTCTCTCTCTCACTCTCTCTCTCTCTCTCTCTCTCGCTCTCACTCTCTCTCTGAATACCCACAATCCAAGAAAAGCTGTTTTTGTTTGCATGTAAAGTTTTCCCCTCCTCTAAAAAGCAGGCTGAGAAAAAGCCCCCCCCCTTTCTTTTCTCCTTTAACAAACTCCTCTCTCTCTCTCTCTCTCTCTCTCTTTCTCTCTCTCTCTCTCTCTCTCTCTCTCTCTCTCTCTCTCTCCCGCGACTCTCTTCCAGCGGGGCCTAATTAACATGCAGTGGGGTGACTTTTCCCCTCTTGTGTTTCTCCCTCTCTCTAAAGAGTACTTAATAAAATGTGCGTCTGCGGGCCGCCACAAAGGCCCAGCCCGTCAGTGCCGCTTCATTTCCATTAGAGAGACCTCAGAGCTTACACACAAACATCTGCACCTCCACTTCATTCTCACCAATCAGACCAGAGCGCAGGTCTCTCTCACACACACACGCAACCCGCCAGAGAGGGAGGGAGAGAGGGAGAGAGAGAGAGAGAGAGAGGGAAGGGGCGGACCCGGAAAAAGAAAGAGGAGCGCACAAACACGCTGTACATAAAAGTCGAGATTACCGGTTGCTAAGTCTCTACAGGTGTTCTTGTATCCTTAAAATGGCCGATGGAGAGTTTTGGGGTCTAAAAAAAAGTGTCTTTGTGGAGGATGTGGGAATGAATACACGGTTGTAAGGCCAACAAGCACTGACCATAAGAGATGTACACTCTTAGAAGTTTTAGTAGAAATGTTATAATTGTCTGCTCTCTTTAACAGTTTTAATCTTGACCATGACATGTGTTATCTTAGGGTCAATCTGGGTTTGGTTGACCTGCCAAACCTTGAAGAAAGACAAGAAAGAGAGAGAAGACGAATAGTGTTTACTCTGTCTATCCTATCATCTCTCGATTAAAAATTCCATTTGTAAAAACAGCGCAAATATGTGTTTCATTACACATGACTAATGGCTTTTGTATTAATGAAACACTTGCAGAGATGAGGAATTAATCAAAAGATGGGGGAAAATTGAAACAAGATATTAAAACTTATGGAGGCAAAGTAATTATGCCTGAAAATTGTTTGACTAAGATGAAATCTTGTGGCATTCACTGGCAAGGCGGTATCAGTGGGTGGGTGTCTTTAAGAACACAATCAGACCCTTACGTCTGTTCCTGGGTGTAGGCAATGGGTTTACTCAACTAAAGTCCATTAGTGTTATTATTATAACTCTGACACACACTGGCTAATTATTAAGACACTCCTATGTATAGAGGGAAGAAGTAAAACTCCACTGACTCCATATCTCCATATCTTATACATGTAGCGGAAGTAAAACTCCATCAGCTCTATATCCCAAAGTGATAACACCCACAAAGCACCACCTCCAATAGGAAGAAAAATTATCCTACAAGTCAGGAATGATTTTCTCTTAAGCCCTACTGCCACTCTCTGACTCTCATATCTCTCTCACTGGCTCTGTGAGATGAGACTCTCTCTCTCTCTCTCTCTCTCTCTCTCTCTCTCTCTCTCTCTCTCTCTCTCTGTAGTGTCCCTGGTGTCTGGCTTCTCCTCACATCCCCTACTAAATTATTCACAACTGGTCCTGCAGTATGCTTGATTAAGTTTTAATTTCAGTAAATTACCAATCGGCAGGAGGCTACCCCAGTGAATCATATGGCCTGTGAGTTATTTATCAGAGCGTAAGATGCGTGACTCTCTCTCTTTCTCTCTCTCTCTCTCTCTCTCTCTCTCTCTCTCTCTCTCCACTCCCTGCTACATGCTAATCTACTGTAGGCTTGGCCTGGACTTCATTCTACAAACCATGGTTTACAGTCAGTCATTTACTCACTGGTGCGGGTTACACCTGTGTTTGCGTTGGGGGGTGGGGGGACTGGGGTCCCTGGTAGTGGCAAGCCTCAGTGTTGGAGTTCCTGAGGTGTAAAAACAGTAAGGACCAACCCAACCTGCATGTATAAGAGACCCTCGTGACTATCATCAGCTGTGAGAGGCCATAGCTTTTCAGAAGGGACGTAAGTGGCAGTTAGGGAAATGATGGTGCTTACTGGGAGATGCATGTGTTACTCTGTCATTGGATGCTGCACAAGGTTGCAGGAGGCATTAATAACATGTGTGTGCCTGTGTGTGTATGTGTGTGTGTGTGTGTGTGTGTGTGTGTGTGTGTGTGAGAGAGAGAGAGAGAGAGAGAGAGAGAGAGAGAACGAGAGATAGGGACACAGAGGAGTTGGGTGTGCAAGCAAGTATGCGCATGTGTGTTTGTACAGTGACAAACTATGAGTCTCTGTGGCCTACTCTGTCAGTAAAAAGCAAGCTTAGACCAACAATGCCTTTCAGAATCTCTTAATATCATCTGCAGAGTAAAAACCACAGTCTAACACACTGTAAATTACATTGTGGTCTCATTAGCATCTAATAGCTTCTCGTGGCTTTGATTTACAGAAGGAGGCATTTGGAAGCCTAACAACATCTTTCCAAAGTGGGGCCAGCACTGAGCCAAAAGATTAGCTTCTCTTTCCTCAGCAATCAAACACTGACTACAGGTAGTAATTTAGCACTCATGGTAATTAGAACAAATGATCACTTTAGCCCTTTGTGTGGCTCTGCATGTGTGTGTGTATGTATTCATTTTTGCATCTATATGTACATGCGTATGTGTGTGTGTGTTTGTGTGCGCGAGCGCGCGCGTGTAGTAATTGCAGCTGATTTGTGTGGCTTTAGCAGTGAAAAGAGTCAGTCACTGTGGCCCTTTGGCTGTGGCGTACAGCACAGTAACTCATAACCCATTAGCCTGTGTATGGAGAGGTATCTGAAGCCTGGTGTTGGATTTATTACGCTCTCCCTGGGTGATTGTCCAACACAGCTTTCCTGTTGCGCTGACAATAGGCTGGGATTAACGGGGCCTGTCAGTTTCCCCCACGCTACAGATCTTTTTGTCCTCGTTAAAAGCTCCCCTAATTAGCACAGGGGGGCTTCGCTGCTATCTGCTATCGCTCAGACACACCACAGGGTTGCCACAAAAAAAAAAAAAAAGATTTTTTTTTCTCTGGCCAACAAACAAAAAAAAAAAAAAAACCCTCCTCACGGCTTCTACAATATCAGCAGATCCCTCTCACTGGCTTTTACCACAGCGGTCGTATATCTTATTCATGGCTTGTGTTGCCTTATCTCGGCCCTTGCTTTAATGAGACATAATAAGGGGAACATTTTGTAGCAACACGGCGCTCCTTTTTTATTTGCTGAACCGTATCTCTTTTCCTTTCTCTCTCCACGGTCCTCCCTCCCTCTCTCTCTCTCTTCTTTTTTTTTTTTCCTCTCCCTTGCTCTCTCTCTCTCTCTCTCTTGCTCCCTCTCAGCAGATGAATCATATCTCTCTCCCCACATATGCTAAAACCCATGTAATTACAGCCCGCCTTAAATAAAACAAGTCTTAAAGCTGTCTTTTGAATCATACCAAAACAAGGCAGGCAGCTCTGTAACAAAGCTGTCATTGTTACAATTAATTTATCATGTGGGGGAGAGAGAGAGAGAGAGAGAGTTGTGAATCAGTTTAGTGCAGAAAGGCTAGTAGCTCCGACACTTAGTGCTGTTGCATTGTGAGCGCAGAGAGGAGCAGAAGCACATGACAGAGCGGGTAAAAAAAGAAAAAAAGCGCATTGCTCCGAAAGAAGAGTAGGCCTTTAGGGCCAAGTCTCCACATTCCACACAATCTGGCCCCTCCACATTCTCTTCAGCCATTTACCCATCCCAAAAAAGAGTTTCTATTCTATTCTATTCTATTCTATTCTATTCTATTCTATTCTATTCTATTCTATTCCATGAAATCACTTTCTTTTCCTCTCCTGTCATATGCATTAAATGATGTCTTTGGGCATTGATGTTTCTATGACATAATTCTTTAATCTCTCTTCCCCCTCTCCTCTTGCTTTCTTTTGATGTTCCTAAAATGACAGAAGCATATGTGCTGAAAACCGTTGATTGATTTGAAAAAGTGTACGTCAGAGGGAGCGCGTTTGAAGTAGGGTACACAAGGACAGCGGTGGGGTCTGCTTCAGGCCAAGACTAACCCAGCGTCGCCGGATCTCACTGCCAGCTCAATTTCGTTTCCCTCCCCGGTTGCTGATGCCTCTAATTCATCACCTGGCTTTCTGATTGATCTTCTTCTCATGGGCCTGGCCGCCAATGCTGATTTTGCAGTAAGCTCGCGGGGGCTCGGCTGAATAAAGAGTAGCAGTTGTGTGGCTGGTTGCAAAAGTGAAGGGGACATTTTTTAAAATGTATTAATCGCCAAGCCAGCTAGCCACAGAGCACCACAGATGGGGCTGTCAGAGAGAGGAGGAGGAGGAGGAGGAGGAGGACGAGAGAGAGAGAGAGAGAGAGAGAGAGAGAGAAGTAGGGGTGATGGTCAGAGTCTACCACATGGCCTCAGACTCTGCTGTATCAGGACTCAAAGTCCCTAAAGGGGTCCTGCACACGCCTACACTGCTCACTGCTGAATCTCAATGTTCCCCAGTGTGTGTACACGCACACACACACACACACACACACTTCCTCACATACACTCTCATATACACTCAGAAGCATGTATAAGAATGGACACATTTTTCCTCTGATGGTTATAAAGGAGTTTCAATATCAGCCAGTCCCTCGACGATAAACACGCTCCTTGAAATAAAAACAATTTATCACGGTTACATTTTTTTTTTTCACTTTGGTGTTATTTGTAATGCTCTCAAACTCACATGATTAATAGCTCATGATAGCAGTATTTTTTTTTTTTACTCCTTTTTCTAACAAACAGCACTCTAAAGCTAAATTATGGTTTGAGGAGTTAAGGGGCCAGGTTTGCGATCTGTACTTAAGCGCTCGCTCACAAACTGGAATCGTCTCGGTGTGCAGAAAGAATGTTTTTTTGGGGGGTGGCTGGGGAGGGAAAAAGAGAACTATTTAGGAAGTGTGTGGTTATGCTCAGTAAAATTAGTGGCAAAACAAGTCTTTCTCCTCCCTCCATCTCTCCGTTCAGCGTTCCAGCAGCACGTGTAGCAGTTTAGGCGCTCCAGTGCCTGGCTGCCGTAAGGCTCTCCCGAGGCCAATGACGTTCGATTTGCCTTCATCTATGTAATGCATTGCATTAAATCAAAGCAACTCTACTCCACTGTACAACTTTAAGTGAACAAACTGCTACCCAGACGGAAAAAGAAAACAAAAGTCGAGAAAATGTTTGAGCTGCGTAATCTGTAGTATGTGCAAACCACTGAAAGAGAGAGAGAGGGAGAGAGGGAGCGAAACAGAGAGAGGGAGAGAGAGAGAGAGGGAGAGAGAGAGAGAGAGAGAGAGAGAGAGAGATCCTAAGTTCATGTACTGTGGGAGATAATACAACAAAACCACATGCATGTACACACACTCAGTTACACACGCACACACACATGTGCGCACACGTACACACACACACACACACACACACACAAACAGTCTCCACCCAAGGCCTTCCAGTCAATACATGAAATCTAACTGGAAGGGGACAGTTTAAACGGACAAGCTATTAATGAGAGAGCTCCAAATGCAAGTCACAAACACAGAGCAGAGAGAGGAGGAAACCATCTCTGACTGAATGACCACTGACTGGGACAGGGACTTTGGAAAGGAGAACAGGGGGAATTAGAAGAAGAAGAGGAGGGGCGGCCTAGGAACAGTGGGAATGAGACGGAGAGAGAGAGAGAGAGAGAGAGAGAGAGAGAGAGAGCTGGTGTGTGGTCCTGGACTGGCGGGCTCCTGGGGTGTTCCACTACACTGAGGACAGCGCAAAGGGGAAGTGTGTGGAAGGAGACAAGGTGGCGAATAAGAAGGCAAGGTGACAAGACATCTGGGAGAGGGTAATGAATTATTTATAAGGGCACTGATGGACAGGCAGGAGAAGAAAGAGTGAGTGTGAGAGAGAGAGAGAGAGAGAGAGAGAGAGAGGGAGAGAGAGAGGGAGAGAGAGAAGGCGGGGTGCAGGAGAGAAGACACAGGGATCTGTGAAGAGGAGGGGTGGACAGTAGAATCCAGGGGGGAGCCTTTCATGTCGTGTGCGAGCAGACGTACACGAACACACACACACATACACACATACACACACACATACACACGCACTCACACATACACATGCCAGATGCTGTCATTGGTTAGAGGAGGGGAGAGGAAGGAGGCCTTTGATTGTAACAAATCCTCTCACTCTGAGGGGTAACACACCAGTCCAGTGAGATCATGGAGGTTAGTGTGTGTGTGTGTGTGTGTGTGTGTGTGTGTGTGTGTGTGTGTGTCCATGTGCACTTGTCTGTATTTGTCTGTGAAGGTGCCAGAGCACCACCAAAATCCAAAATAAAATAAAACATATTTTTGTTTTACTTTTCTTTTCTTTCATCTGTTCAGCCACAGTATATGCAAACCCTAACACACCACAGTGGCCAACCTGTCAATATAATCAAGGTCAATGATGTAGCGCTGCCCGTGTGTGTGTGTGTGTGTGTGTGTGTGTGTGTGTGTGTGAGGGCGCCCACCCCCGTAATCGCCGGAGGTGCACGCAAATGAGATGTGCTGGTTCCCAGTTAAGGCCGGCATGATGAATATTTAACCCTTGTAGAGCAGCACTGGTTAATTTGTCAGAGGCGCTGGTTAAATGCCACCATTAGCATTTGGGCAGGTTATTGACGGCTAGCGCTGGAGAGCTGGAATGATGGATGCCTGCTGCAGGACAGCCCAAACGACACGGCCGGGTCATCACGTCGCCATATCGACAGAATATTATTAACACAGCACCAGAGCACGCCACGACAGGGAGGCGTTAAGGGGGCCAGGCCCCGAGGCTAGACACGCATTAACACACACACACACACACACACACACACTCACACACACACACACACACACACACACACACACACACACACACACACACACCAGGAGATTAGCATCCATGCTACTGCATAACAAGCTGATAAACATACATTCTCAGATCAATGCCAATGCTTCTCACTAAAATGCTTGTGCTGTTGTAAAGTTTCACTCACTTCCCTATGACTCTACCACTAACTTACCTCACACCATCAGTTATTCCTCACATTTATGTTGTAATAGAATGCAGAGGCACATGACGTATAGCTCTGAGATTTCACTACGCAGTGTAGGGCATGTCTTTGTCAGAAGCCTATGGAGAGGAATACAGAAATATGGCATTTTTCACCGATATTTCACCAGTCATGTCATGCCTCAGCGCTCTTTGATCTGTTGTTTTCTCTTTAACTCCCGCCCACGCTGCAGACCCTCAGACATCAGCGTCCGTAGGCAGAGGTCATCTCAAAGGTCATGGACCCGCCACAGGTAAAGCCTGCTCATTACATTCTACCACAAACCGGGCCCCTCATTTTCCCCTGCGCCACCCCCCCTCCCCCCCCACCTCCGCCGGCACCAACAGAGAAAAATCTCCCACCGCGCATTCCGCCTGTGGAACGCAGACGTCCCAGACGACCCCGGGCACCTGCCCTCGGCCCCCCAGCGACCGCCTGTTACCACGGATATAACACCGCGTTGCCGTTGTGAGGTCCACTCCCTCCAGACACCTGCCCTGCTAGACCAGGCTCATAACATCTCTGCAGTTGCTGCTTTGACATTGCTGCAAAGTCAGAGCAATTTATATGTGGAAAGAGTATCTGTGACTAACGGGAGTCTTGTTAGAAAGTTCTGGAACATTCCGCCTGCATGTACACAGATGTATTTTTGTGTATTTTCATAATAATAACCCTGTGACAACAGTAACAGGCTGGAAAAACTTGACATGAAAATTCCTAATCATGTGGGGAGCTGGGGGCCGTCAAAAACAGAAAAAAAAAAACGAAAAAAGATTCACTTCTTAACTGTAAGCGCGTCAAAAAAAAAAGAAAAAAAACAAAGCGAGATAACAATTCTGGCAAGAAAATAAACGAATCTTCTATTCCTTCGAGCATCGTTGCATGAAATATAAACACATCTAACAAAACAAAGTGTAACATTCTTCTGTTGTTCTCCACAACACCGCAAGTCTGGTGAAGCTTGACAGAGCAAACAGTCTACAGTCAAAAACAAGGCTGTTCCCCGAGCGGGCGAGCCAGCCACCGTTCCTACACTCTTCCAGGCAGGATCAAGGCTTAAAGCTTGGGCACTGAAGGATACACACACACACACACACACACACACACACACACACGCACAGAGAGACCTCTGTGTTGCTCTCCCTATGGCTCTGTTTGTTTGTCCATGCTTGCTTTGTTTTCTCCTCTCTGTTACAGGAATGTCTGCCTCTCCTTGGGCTGATCGTCGTGTGTGTGTGTGTGTGTGTGTGTGTCTGAGGGAGCAAGCTAAATACAAGCTGAAGGAGTCATGCATGGAAGACCTGGATCAACCAGGATAAGCTCCACAAAGCACACACAAACACACACATGCGCACACATACACACACGCGTGCGCGCGCGCACACACACACACAGGCCTTAAAGATAGCTGTGAGAAAAGAGCCTCGACCAGACCCAAACACACACATATAATCTCATGTATACACACACACACACACACACACACACATATCCAGGGGCACGGCCACATGCGGAGTGATTACTGACGTGGACACCCATCAGTCATTTCCATGTTCTCTGTGAGGGTTTGTGCGTGTTTGATTATGTGCTCTTGTTTGATGTCCAGGCATGGAAGACAGAGGGGAAAAGGTGTTTAACTTTTAGAGGAGAACGGCACGCTGTGTCGGGCTAATACGTTCACCGCATCACCCCCCCCCCCCCCACCTACCCACCCCTCCCCTCCCTCCCTCCTTTCCCCTGCTCTGTGCTCCCCTCCCTCTTAGACAGAGCCCGGCAAAATCAATATATCTTTGAATGGAGGTCAAAGGGGTGGCTGCTTTGGGAGAAGTGACAGATTTGCTCTCTTTTGCTCTCTAAGCCTCCTTCCCTCCTCCTCCACCCCTCCTCCTCCTCCTCCTTGCACACACCACACACTCCTCTTCTCTTCTTCTCCCCTCTCCCTTTTTTTTTTTGCCCCCCTGCTGGAGGAGTAGATTCCGTACATTTTGCAGTGGGGATGTGATATTAGACGGCCCACATCGAAATGGCACCCGCAGCGCCACGCGAGCGTCGGAGCCAGGGGCCGACATGACTACAGGATTAAACAGCGGCAGGTGTGAAATGCGGCTTAACACACACAAAAGCACACACACACGCACACACACACACACACACACACACAGACGAAGGGCCTTAGGAGGAGCAGAGGAGAAGGAGGACTCAACAAAGAGACAATCCAGATTAGCCCCCCGCTCACCACTTTTAGGTGTCATTTTCAACGGCGGCAATTTTCAGCCAAAATTGTCCCTGCTCAGGTCGGTGGTGCGCTCAGCCCCTGGGCCGGCGGGCTGAAAATGGCCCAGTGAAAGGGGGCAGTTAGGGGCTTTGATAGGGGTGAAGTGGGGGTTGGAAAAAAAAAGAGAGGGGGGGTGGTGGTGGTTTCTGGTTAAGAAGATTTTTGACCTCCCCGCGTGGAGGTGCGGCCAGACAGCTTCACCTCTCTTTGATGTGTCAGAGAAATAAAGTTGGACACGATACGACCCATTCAGCCATAATGACTACAGACAGGAGACAGAAGACGGGACAGATCAGACAGGCCGAACCAACCGCAGCAGTAAATGGAATAGATCTGCCCACGACCGGGCACTGGCTACAGGGTCTGGACGTTCATTCGCTTTGACTGATTCTTGTTGTTTAAATATTCGAGAAATTATTATTCTTTCTTTTTTTCTTTTTTTTTTAACAAAATGATTGTTGAATATCTAGAAATGTTGTTTTTATATGGCTAAAAACAGGTGGTTTCCCACGAAAAAAAAAGAAAAAGGAAAAAAAAACACAGCGATTCTCTAGTTGTGTGCGACTGCACCTGATCGCCAACTGTAAATAATGGAAAGTAGACAGTAAGTTTATGTAAAAAAAAAATTATCCATCTTAAATTATTTAAAAAAGAAATTATTGAGTAATGTATTAATAAAGTTTTTACATTTATTAAACTTACATGGCCCCCCTTAGCTCTAAAGTTTAAGATTTTCTAAAGTCTGTCTAGTCTGATCTAGCAGTTTGTTTGGTTTAATCACATTTTGTAATAATAATAATAACAATAATAATTATATATATATATATATATCACTTAATATATGTGAACATTTTCACTCAAACAGGAAAACCTCCCAAATACATAAAGTAAAGTATGAATTTTTGACACTATTTAAGGCTTACTGGGAGAAAACACCTCAAATTTGATATCCAAACCTGTCCAAAAAAACTTACCTCAGGTTCTTAGCGCACACTGTCAGCGTTATGTAATCAAAGTGAAATTTTGTTTCGAACATTTCAGCAAGTAAGAACTAAACATGCTCATCGTTCCAAAAATACTATCAAAGAATGCCAAAGGAAAAACAAACATTTGGATAGATATGTTTTTAAAAACACGGTATTAAAAACAAGGGGAAATATGACATATTAAAAAAATGTTTTAACAATTATTCTGCTCCAATTAATACAAAAAAAAAATTGTAATGAAATATTTCGGTTGATCATTTGATTGATTGAAGTGATTATTTAGTTTAAGAGTTTCTTTAACCAGTGGAGGGGAAAAAATCGAATTACAAAACAATGCCAAAATGGGCAGGCATAACATATTGGTAAAAGCGTAAGTGCAGGTTAAATGATAAGCTAACAGATGCTGAAGGCTGAATTGCAGCATATCCAGCTGAAAGGATAACGATGACAGGGATCCATACACATGGAATCAAAGGATGCGTTAAAAGGGGGTGAGAGAGAGAGAGAGAGAGAGAGAGAGAGAGAATTGGAGAGGCCCATCAGTAATGTATACCACAGGAGGCTTTGATGATTGTAATTATCAAATTGCTGTTTTAAAAGGCCATTGATTGATGTCATTAACACAGGGAGTGTTTACTGATTGCTGTATTTGCACGTTACTCACACGCTGGGTTCTGGCATGTCTGCTCTGATTAGCAGACGTGAAAGAGAGAGAGAAGTCAGCTATCAAACGAGGGATAAGACCACGCAAAATACTCACACACTCATAACTGCCTGTACACACACACACACACACACACACACACACGTGCATTAACTCATTACTGAAATGTACTTACTTAAGAAATCAACTCAATTAAATCACATAAATAATACTGTATGTAAGTACACACGCGCACACACACACATACACACACGCACGCACGCAGGCATAGACATGTGCGCACACACTTATATACTCAGAACAGGGTTACTGTATTCAATTATGTCAAAAGCCTAGTTAGGAGACAAGTGAGAAGCTCGGTTTAACACATGATAGGAAAAAAGAGAGAGGAGGTCCAGTTAAGTGCTGAGTTTAAGAGCCCCCCCCCCCCCGTCAACCCCCCCACCACCACCACTATCCCCAGCCCCCCTGGCTGTCTTACCACCACATCTCGCCCACCCTCGACGGCCCCTCTTTACAGGCACGTAAAAGCCCAGGCTTCAGGCCTGTGGACAGAGTGTCTGGCCAGTGTGACAATCGCCCGTGAAGAGTTTTCAGGTTCCTAACCACCCAACACCTCCACGCTGTCACTCAACAGCACAGCGCCGTGGCTATGTTATGGTGCTCTCTTATCTGCCTGCCACCTCAATGTCACCACAACAAACAAACCCCTACAGTCACTGCCATGGGCGACCAGACCCCCACTGAGAGACAGAGAGAGAGGGAGAGAGAGAGGAGGAATTACACAGAGGGATGTATAAGAGAGAGAAAAGGTGGGACAGAAATAGCAAGAGGAGAAGACCTAACAGAAAAAGAAGGAGACGAAGAGTGTGTTTCAATCAGAGAAGAAAGAAAGAAAGAAAGAAAGAGAGAAAGAAAGAAAGGGCAAAAATAACTATATGTTATTTCAAAGAAATACAGAAGTGAGAGAAGCGTATGGTACGAATATGAGCGGCGGGGTTTCATATTTAGTCTCTCAAACTGTCTTTTCTCAACTTTCACTTCTTCCCTCGTTTCTTCTACATCTCTTTTTCACTCCCCACCGCGGTCGTTCGGAATAAAAATTCACCTCCCACCTGCTGTTTCAAAGGAAGCAATACCTTAACACCTGAGGAAAAGATGAGATGGAAAGAGAGAGAGAGTGTGGGAGAGAAAGGAAGAGAGAGACTCTCACTTTCTATAGCCCAGCTGTAGTTTGGGTGTCACTCTCGGGAAAAGCGAGTGAGAAAGCAGAGCGATGGGGCAAACGGAGGCAGAAAGGTGGAGGCAGTAAGGTGGAGGCAGTAAGGTGGAGGCAGGCAGGCAGGCAGGCAGGCAGACAGGCGAGCTCTGTGACAGATATTGAATTTAAATATGAGCTAGCTGCAGTAAGAGAGGATGCACAATTAGAATGCGAGATTGGATCAATAAGCATGCTGACAGATGGATTACTAAGGTAAATAGATGATACATGCTGCTAAATAATTAATCAAGCTGCTTCAAGCATTTAGACGCAAAGTGACGAGAAGGTGCAGCGAAAAGGCAACACTTTCTAATGTGCGTAGCTCTGTGTGTGTGTGTGTGTGTGTGTGTGTGTGTGTGTGTGTGAGTACAAGCAATGTCACACCAAGTAAAGGTCCGGGCCCATTTTCTTTAACACTTTATTTAAGCAAAGCAACCCCATTAACATTAGCAAAGAGCTCAAATAAAAACTCCTCAGAATAATGGGAATATTCGGAAGTTTCCGGAAACATTCAAGCTAACGCGGCCTCAAAGCGCGTAATTTTCAAATACTCATTTTTGTTTTCCCTTCCGGAAAGCTCCGTGGTTACGCCATTGTTGCGAACAGCAATGTAGCAACAGCTAACCAAAAACGGTACAGTCTTAATCTGCGTATACGCTGACAGCCATCAAAAAACCTCAGCTCCACAAAATGGCTCAGAAGCATCCAAACATCCCATTCCCTGTAATCACTTCTGTTAAATAATTCAAATTTAAGGGAAGTAATAAATATATATGATGTACGTGTCCTGTAGCCAAGCAGGCTTTTTGGAAACAAGTCTGTCACAGAAGACTGCACTCGCAAACGGAGAGAAGATTAGATTACGGGGTGTGGGGGAGAGGGGGACGAAGGGAGGGAGTGAAAAAGAGAGAAAGGGGGTGGAAGAGGGGAAAAGGAAGAGCGGATAGAGGAGGGAAAAAAGGATAAATAGAAAAATAGAGATAAAGAGTAAGGAGGGGGGAGACAGAGAGAAAGAGAGAGAGAGAGAGAGAGAGAGAGAGAGAAAAAGCTGGGGTGGGTCTGTGTGCCCTGTGTGGTGAACCTGTTAGCAGGAGCAGGATTTCATCCTCTGGCTCTTTAAAGCACTCTGGGGGGAAGAGACTTTTCAGCACATCTGCATTAACCAGGCCAGAGGGCTGGAGGAGCAGAGGGCTGGGGGGGGGGGGGGGGGGGGGGGGCGGTGGAGGGGGGATTCTCCTGAGGAAAAGAGCCAGCAATGAACATGTTACTGACAGAACAACCTTTGCCTCGGCCCGGTGGGGACCGAGACTGTGTCTGTGGCACCGTGACCGTCTCACTGACCCATGAACACCGGCAGAACGGAACTAGTGCCAGCTGCCGAGTTCTACTGGGCTCAGCGGACTGCTTTCGGCTCGGTTTTATAGCGCTTGGTGACATCATCACAGGGCCCAAAATCCGGGCCATGGGAATGCGGTTGACCCAGGGCATGGGAGAGGAGAATGTACGTGCGTGCATGCGTGTGTGTGTGTGTGTGTGTGTGTGTGTCCATGTGAGTAAGAGAGAGAGAGAGTGTGTTAGGGGGCCACAGACTAGACCTCCCACAAAGCTCCATTTACACAGCAAAAATAAAACTGCTTCATACTGAACACTCTCCCTGTCCTTTTTACACATAAAACTCCTGTCTGTGTTTTTTTTTTCCGCTTGTTTTTTTTTTTTGTTTTTTTTTTTTGACTCAAGATACCAAGCGAAAATTCAAAAAAGAACAAAACCCCGAATGAGAAGAACAATCAGAAAGAAGACCACGGAAGCACTGTTATTCTACCGTGTTGCCATACATCCTAATATGTCGCTGAGGTTACAGTATTAACTTGGCAGGCAGTTCTGCGGGGAGGCGTGTTCCATGTTTATTTGTGCTGTTTATTTGTTCGCTGGGTCCCAGCTGTTCCTCGGCGGAGGAGCCTCTCCGCTCATCTCATTTTCCCTCGTTAATTTCCCTAACAGTAGCTCCAGCGCCTCGTCTCAGCCCGCCGGGCCGCACACCAATCTGTGTCCAATTCAAGTGGGCCTGGTCAACAAAGCGCCGGCAGGAAGTGTTAATCCTTGATGTGCGTCACGCCGCAACAATGCAACAGCCCACTGCCTCCTCCGCGCAGCCACGGGCGGCTGCGCACACACCTGCTGTCTTCTGCCAATAACCACCCAAAGAGAGAGGGAGAGACAGAGAGAGAGACAGAGACAGAGAGAGAGAGAGACCCCAATAGTTCACCCCACCTCCCCATTCCAGCAGTAAAGTAATTCTCTACTCAACTGCTTGAGACAGGGAAAAAAAAAAAAAAAAACATTTGCTAAAACGTAAAAGGCAAAGAGAACCCTTCCCATTTCACGAGCTTAACCGTGCTGCAATTTCAAACACCACAGTTCATTTTTATCTTTTGTTCAAGTTGTCAGTTTTGGTGTGGGTTTTTTTTTTTTTTCTTTACTAATCTGGGTTAACTTTGCTGCGTTTTTACTGAGAGGCAGATTGTACTGGTGAGAACGAGCCAAGGGGCTCGGGGGAAGGGAGGGGGGCAAAGAGCACCCACATTCAGGACCTCTACAGAAGTCTGGGCAGTCCTGGCCTACGCAGAGACCCAACAAGAGCAGTCCTGGCCTACACAGAGACCCAACAGGAGCCAGAGGAACAGACGGGCATCCAAACAATGCCACAGAGTCCAAGGCCTGCTTCCTGCATGGTGACAGGAGTTTGGGAGCAGTGGGGGTGTTGTGTGTGTGTTGTGTGTGTGGGTGTGTGTCGGGGGAGGGGGTGGGGGGGGGGGTGTATGGGGAATGGGTACGTGGGGTGGGGGGTGGGGGGTGGGAAAGGAGCAGGGTAGGGGGGCTGACAGAGAAGCAACATGAGAGGACAAGCCTTTTAACATCTGGGAAAGCAGAGAGAAGCAGCCGTGCTGCGGCCTAATTATTACAACACTCTTATTTAACCTCACCACTAGACCGTGACAGAGACAGAGAGAGACAGAGAGAGACAGAGAGAAGAGGAAGAAGAAGAAGAAGAAGAAGAAGAAGAAGAAGAAGAAGAAGAAGAAGAAGGAAAGTGGTTGGGGGGGGGGGGGATTTCTGCAGAGATGCCAATGTTTGTCTCCTTGGTAGTTAACACTCACATCTGCCAGAGGACAAGACCAACACGGTGTTCCTTTCTGAGATAGGCCTAAAAGCCAATTAGACTCCACACTTTAATTAAACAATATTAACTACTAATAAGCGTAATCATGTCTGCCAAATTAGATTTAATCGTTCCTATTTATTTTACGTTAAGCAGAAATATGTCATTGTTGTTATTTTAGTCTCTGAGACAAGGCAATCATCTGTTTTTGTTTCTCTTTTTTTTTTTGGTGTTTTTTTTCCCTGTTACTGTTCTCCAAAGTTTTTAGATATATCCAAAGGAAACACAAACACGCCAATAACATCTGTTCTTTGACAAAAAAAAAAAAAAAAAAACCTGTGTGTTTTAGCAGCTGTCAGTGTGCACTTCTCTTCTGAGTTCTTGAAAGAAAAAGAGACGGCAGAGTAACCACGCACTCCCTGACAGATCTACGCGGCCGAATCGAAAAACATGAAAAAAAGAATCAATCACAAAGACAGAGGAGAAAGAAAGAGAGAGAGAGAGGGAGAGAGAGAGAGAGAGAGAGAGAGAGAGAGAGAGAGAGAGAAAGCACTGCCAAATAATTAAAGTCTCAAACCCACCAACGGAGTTGCAACTACAAAGGGAGACACGCGGGTAGACAGCACGCAGAAATAACTACAGATACCGCGGAGATACATATCCACATGACTACAGCATGGCTTCTACGCTTGTAAATTAGAGCTCCATATGCCTATGGTCTGTTTGTATAACAATGGCTGTCAGTTAGTGACACTGACAAACACAAACAGATAAAAGATGCGCATTTTTTTTTTTCTTTATGCTTGCACACCGAGCTTCCAGAAACCAGGAGAAAAGGGACTAGAGAAATCTTTAAGATATGTTTGGAACTGGTCGAAAATCGGGGGGAGGGAGAGGGGGGGGTCGCCAGGCTTGCGCTCTCGTAGATCTGGAGCGGTCAGCCGGTCGGGGTGGCGGGGGTTAAGCGTGGACCTGCCAGCCACCCAGCATCCCGTAAATCAGAGGGAATTTATGGAGACAGGCCGAAACGGCTCACGGGTTGGTCACGTCAGGAAGGAAGCCGACATAGCTGCAGCGTGTTGTCTTAAGGATTTTTTCCCTTTTATTTCTGCTGCTCAGGAAGGCAGCCGGGGTCTGCGTTTCAGCTCAGAACGTCGCAGATTGCTCATCCCTCCCTTACTTTTTTATTATTTCTTTTTATCTCTTTCTTTTATCTCACTCCCTCCATCCTCTCTCTCCCTCTCTCTCTCTCTCTCTCTCTGAGTCTCTCATTTGCTCTTTTTTACCTTCTCTCATAAAGGCTCTCTCTCTCGCTCTCTCTCTCTCTCTGCCTTCCACACACACTCTCCCACACACACACACACACACAGAGAGAGAGAGAGAGAGAGAGAGAGAGAGAGAGAGATGGATATGTGGAAGTGAGTTAGCAGTCCTGGGTCAGGTTCGGAGCTCTGCTCCGCCGTGTAAACGTGTGGTGGGAAAAAGACAAACAAACAAGGCCTAGCTATCATGCACTCACTGTGGGAGCTATACCGTCACACACACGCACACACACACACACACACACACACACACAGATCCCTCACCACTTCTAGATCCCTCACTCCCATTTTTGTTTCATAAACTGTTATTTGTTCAAAACAAAAATAGTTAAAACGTTCTTCGTTAGATAATGTGGATGAATTATTATTATTTGTCTACACAGACACAGAGAAAAAGTCTGCCGTGCTCCATAAACCAAACATGTTCATCTCCCACATGTTATATGTTGAAATGGTGTCTGACACTGTAGAATTTGTGAATTACGCTCTGGAGCTTAGCACACACTCACACAGAGAGAGAGTTAAAGAGAGAAAGAGAGAAAGAGAGAAAGAGGACACCGGCCCTGAAGTGACAGTCAGTAGCTCGGTATCCAGTCAAGGGGAACCCAATTTAAGTCTCTTCTATAAAAGTGCTGGAAATTCAATTGCATTAGAGCCCTTGGTGGGCCTAAGGTTTAATCTAATTAGATACAGCTCCAAAAGAGAGAGAAAGAGAGAGAGAGAGAGAGAGAGAGAGAGAGAGAGAGAGAGAACAGAGAGAAAAAAAAAACCTTCTTCCAGCTCTCAAAATCATTTTTCCTCTTGCCATTTTGTCTTACACCATGTCTCTCCTCATAAGACCGGGGAGGACAGATAGCTCCTCTTCTCCCTGACTCCCTCCATCTTAATCCCCTCTCATATCTGAAAGGAGCGGAGAACACTCTTATCTGATAGTATGAATGTCAGATTACAGCCCGTGGAGAGGTGTGGATTATATGTGGTCTAAAAGGGCCGGTATCTTTGGATAATCCCAGTCGACTAGAATGTTGTCACCCAAATGAATATGTATTATTTGTGCCTGCTGCCTCTGTACACATGGCGCCATGTGGAATTTCACAGGACCTCAAATTCTTAAAAACGAAAGTTCAAATCAGAACCGATCTCGTACGTGACGCACAAATGAAACATTTCCCAGTTTGTGTCACTACGTTTTATTTTTCTAACCCCCCCCTCCCTCTCCATCTCCTTTTCAACCCAACTCTCTCTCTCCCTCTCTCTCTCTCTCTCTCTCCCTCCCTCTCTCCCCCTCCCTCCTCTCTCTCTCTCTCTCCCTCTCTTTCTCACACTCACTTTCTTGCTGGGTGTCACTCATAGCGCTTGCCTGGCTATGTGCTGGTGTTTTTATCGGATCAGTCTCAGCTCGTCGCCCTTGTCTCTCATCTGTTCGATCAAGGATGCTTCGATCTTTCCTTCTGCTGGGCCTGCCTGTCGCACCCCAGCAAGGGGGGGGGGGGGGGGCGGGTTGGTATGTACATACGTAAAGGAAGTGACAGAAAAGGAAATAAGAAATGAGGAGAGGATAGAAACGTACAGAGGTGAAGAGGTAAAGAGTGCGAGAAAACGGAACAGCACGAGAAAAAAAAAAAGAGGAGAAAACTGAGACACAAAGAGGAGGTGAGCTGTAAAGAAGTTTTTTTTTTTTAAAAAAAAAAGGGAGAGATTAAGACACAGATGTGGAAAGAGAGCGACAAAGAGAAAGAGAGAGCGAGAGAACGAGCATTGAGGTCCCTGCATCTGACAACACTTGCAATTATCTGCCTAGATAATGAGGCTTTTCTCCCTCTCTCTCTCTCTCTCCCTCTCTCTCTCTTCTCTCTCTCCCTCTCTCTCTCTCCATCTCTCTCTCACTCTTTCTCTCCGCTGAGACACACACCCTCTCCCACCAATCTGTCACAAGATCAGATGGATCGTGTTGACGTGTGTAGTGGTTGTCAGCGATTGTGTGTCGGGGAAGGAGAGAGAGACGGAGCCACGACTGAAGCTCCCTCCTGTTCGAGACAGTCTCATGCCAAAGTTTGAGTAGGCAGGCGCGTAATCCTGGTCGGGTTTGCCACACTGGCTGGCAGTGGAGCTCCTCTGATGAATGCTGATGACAGGAGTGTGCCCCATCTTGTAGCGAGTCACTACCCTAGTAATCAGATTCGCACACTGGGCCAAATGGCCTCATCTCACTAGAGAATGCTAATGTTTCCCCGACAGTATGGAAGTGTGGCCTGGACAGGGTGAGCAGGGAAGTCCAAGGAGTATGGCACGGTGTGTGTGTGTGTGTGTGTGTGTGTGTGTGTGTGTGTGTGTTGCGGGGTGAAAAAAACAGAGAGACTTGTGTGAGTGTGTTTGTGTGCACATCTGTCCTTCTGGGTTTCATAGAGGATACTAATGTATTTGAGTAAGAGGTGTAAGGCTGGATTACAGTCTATAATACCAAAGGGTTCTCCCTTAGCACTCTACTTACACACACACACACACACACACACATACACACACACACACACACACACACACACACACACGGTGAGAATACGCATTGCCATCATTTCGGATTTTCCCACTACGATTTCCCCACACGCGAACCCAGGAGAAACCTCCATTTCCTTTATGAGTTTTATCTCTGGAATGTATCTGTGCTAAAGGCATATAGTGGAGCACACTATCTAAACAAACGCAAGCCCTTTTCAAACCTGACATGAGACCCAGTTTCAACACCACAGCACAGCTGTAAGACACGTACAGACGGATAAAGTCCTGCTCACATAACCTTGGGTCTACTGTATTTATGAGAGGAAGACAAAAAAAACCCCATTACTGTGGATAGATGTTTGTTTTAGTTTTTTACTTTGCTTGTTTGTTCTAATGTGATAGACAATGCTGGGGGTTTTTTTACTGTTGTTTTTTTTTTTTATTCATTGTTTTCCGTCAAGATTTGTTTGGTTTTTTTTGTTCCATTTTTTCAGCAGATTAACAGTTTGATTTGAACAAACAGACAAAATTTTATCCAAAATACTGAGACTTTTTGTCCTTACATTTAAAATTTCACTTTCAAATTTTGAAACTCAAATTATTTAAAATAATTGGAGTTTTAACATTTTGCTCAAAGATTGTCATATTTAAAGACTTACTAAAAGTACAAAAACTGCTAGCCTGTGAAGCGTAACATAATTTACTAAAAATACTACAACGTAAACAAGATCTTTATCATGTTTTGGAAAAAAACAAAACAAAAAAAAAAAAAAACAATGCAGATATCGAAAATGGGTCCTACAAGAAATGTTGTGATACTGTGTGAGTCTGATCAAAGAATCCGTGTTAAACCTAACACTTATTACTTTACAGTTATGTATTCCAACTGCTGCGTGAATCAATGAGAAAGTGCGTGAGTACGTGACAGACAGAGTGTGAACTCTCGAGAGGGATATGTACTCACAGCGTTCAATGCGGTCCTCGGGACTGGACGACGTCTCGCGGTCCGACAGCAGGCCCGACACGGCGAAAATCTTTTTTCCGGCGTCTTCCACGGCTTTGAGCGCGCTGGGCGAGCTGGAGGGGATCTGCGCCCCGCCGTAGTCGTACTCTTTGCCCTCCGCGTCCGAGTAGCGCAGGTGAGGGGAGGCCTCCGCGTCCAGGCAGCCCTTCAGCCGCTTGGCCGGCGTGAAAGCCGACTGGTATCCTCCTCCCGCCCCGTCTCGGTCCTCCGGAGGGGACGCGAACGGCCTGAAGGCGCCCACGCCGCTGTGGTTGAGCATGCTGATGGGGGAGCAGTCCAGGTTGGGTGGAGCAAACTGGTGGTGCAGGTGAAGAAGCGAGGGAGGGAAGTCCCTGTTGGGGAAACCCGGCGGTACGGCTCCCTGACGGTGGTACATGGAGGCGAAGGTGTAGGAGCCGTTGTTGAACGGCAGGTGCACGTCCTTCTCCACGGAAACGGGTACGCCAAAAGGGCGGGGCTGCTGGCAGGGGATGGAGGCGTCGCGGCTGGCCTCGGCCGTGGATGCTAACACCATTAGCGCCGGCGAGGCTAACGGGTTGGGAAGGTAGGAGGAGCTCTCCATTTTGAAGGCAGCCCGGTGCAAGTCCATCTTGGAATCTGGGAATCTGGGACTCTGGGGTAGGGTGGAGGGGGATGGGGTGATCTAACTGGGGTGTAGGGGGAAGGGTTAAAAGAGTTTTGAGTTGGGGGGGGGGCGGAAGGAGATAAAGGTTAAAAAGTTAGGATTTTTGAGAAGCGGCTCTAGATTCAAAGTTCAGAAGCTGGTCCACAGCCTACAGGTTCAAATCAGCATCACTGATGGATCATCCTCAAAGCTTCTCTTCCTAAAAAAAAAAAAAAAAAAAAAAAAAAGAGGGACAAGAGACACACAATCAGCATCTGACAGCAAACTATTTCAAACTAGCATTTAAGGGTTTTTTTGGGGGGGGGGGTGTTTTGCTTTTTCTTTTTTCTTTTTCTTGTGAAGTTGTAACTTTTCCCTCCAGATCTTGGGTTCAGATCACATATAAGCCTATTATTCCTTCATCTCTGTGTAGCTGGAGCAGAACAGCGTCTGAGACAGATAAGAGCAGAGTGGAGGTTGATCAGATAAGACCATAGCACTCTGCTCGTGTGGGGCTCTCTGGCCCTCTCCCTCTCTCTCTCTCTCTCTCTCTCTCTCTCCCCTAAGAGAGAATTCTCATCCCGATATCATATCAGGCCACCATCTGCACAGGAAATTTGACTGAATGAATAAATTAGCTGCACTTCACCCTTTGACCTCCCAACAGACCGAGAGAACCCACAGGGATTAGATGGACCGATTGTAGAAAAGTGTGAGTGGATTTAATGAGATGCACAAGCGGTTTTTCGAATCTGCGTGTGACACCGTGTGTCGGTTCCAATCCCAAAGGGCCAACTTGAAGGTGATATGACATTTTAAGTTAAATGAAGTATTTGATTGGAATAAGTTAATGATTTTTAAAGATCACACATAAATGAATTTGTTTTATACAATTATAAAAGTAGGTGGGCAACTTTTATAGTTGTTTCGCTATTATATCCTAGAGATAACTACAAAATTATCGATAATTGATTGATAAATAAAAATGCAAAGTGCATCAAACAGAGAACAATTGAGCATACTGTCTCTGAACACAACCCACAAAAGTACTTTCCGTATTTGAAAAAAAAAAAAAAAAAAGTCTAATTTTTTCCGACTAATTCATACTGATGGGACCATGTTTTAACATCGGTGTAATGCTATTTCTAATGCCACAAAGAATATCAGACATCATCAAAGAAACTCTTGGGGAATTAGCAGAAGCATTTTTACACATATCAGCTGTCCAGAACACTCATTCAAATCAATTCAAAAATCCGATCTGCACATCTGCAGTCTGCCCACACACACACACACGCACACACGCACACACACACACACACACACACACAGTCGGCGAGTAAAAAGAGCTTGACGTTATCACATACATGGTGAGAGAATGTGCAGTCTTTTCCTGTCTGTAGAAAATGGGTTATGCTACACCGCTCCACACTGGACAGATGCCCAAGAATCACATTACACTCCCTGGCTTCTCCTCATATCTAGTCTGGAATATAGCACCCTGAAAATATCCCAATATCAAAAATCTCTACTTCCTTTCTCACTCTCTCTCTGCCTGTCTGTCTGTCTCCCTCTCTCATCATGTGTTTGCCTCTGTATCAAATCTCTCCCCTTAGATAACCTCTAAAAATGAGTGTGGCTAGGTGTTGATAGCAAGGTAATACAGTGATAAGTACCTGGATATTTCAATTTTATTATCATTAACCATCAGCACAGTCAGGCTGTGTGAAACTGACAATCCAATAAAAGGACACAGGATATCCCCTGATGGCATGAAAGAGAGACTGAAAGAGAAAGAGGAGAGAGAGAGAGAGAGAGAGAGAGAGAGAGAGAGAGAGAGAGAGAGAGAAAGAGAGAGAGAGAGGAAGCAAGCTGAGTGTAGTACAGAGGTGCTAATCATTTCTGGGGTTCTGTGGTTGGCCAGTCTGGTGCCTTGGCTACACACAACGATACCAGCGAGTGTCCAGGAGTGAGAGAGACGGAGAGAGAGAGAGAGGAAGAGAGGGAGAGTGAGGGAGAGAGAGAGGAAGAGAGGGAGAGTGAGAGAGAGATGAGCAGAGAGGATAAGAGGTGAGGTGTGACAGCCCAAGACAGTACATGTCATTCTCACTCTCCTTCACACCTTTTTTCTTTCTCGTTTTTTTTTTTTGTCTCACTCTCTCTCTCCCTCCATCCTTTTTTACTTTAAAATTTAAAAAATATAAAAAAATTTTAAAAATATATCCAAATTACAGTCGATGATTTCTCCACAAAAACATTCAAATCCTCTCTTGACACTTTGAGTCCTCTTTCACTTACAGTGGTTGTAATAACAGTATGTTATTTCACATCTATAAATACACACTAGAAAAAGTATATAATAATAATGAGTAATAAACAACATATAGAGACTATATATATCATTTCAATTTCATTTCAATTTCATTTAAATACACAGGAGACGCATCTGGATTTTATTACGTCACATGACACAAGCAGTATTTCTATGGATGGATGAAACTGATTAGGCAAATTAAAAAGAAACAGATGTCATTGATTTGCAACCAGAATCTAGGATGAAGAGTCCTGCTTGTACTTGACTTTAAATTAAAAAGCCAGACTTCTCTCGTCCATTGCACTGTCAGACTCCATCACGTAAAACCATATTCCCTATCAAAAACATACTGATGTAAAAATAAACATCATGCAACGTTAGTTACAAGACACGATAAAGCTAAATAAGATGTCAGAGGTAGGGTTTTTTTTTTTTTTTTTTGCTGTGGCTTTGGAAAGCTGTACAAATGAATCCAATTTCAAAGAAACAAAAATGACTGTCATATTTGACTGCAAGTCAACAGAAAGTCTGAATGTTAAAGTTTTTTTTTCCGTGGTCAATGTCATTCAAACCGCAGCCTCCGTGTCTTTCCCTGTCCGTCAGTGTATTTAGAGATTGTTGACAACCGTGAAAGTGCCTCTCTTACATTTTATTACAGGACAGTGCAGACACTGTTATTCAATCCCTTTCCAAAACACACACACACACACACACAGATCACAAGGGAAAGAGGGTAGAAAAGGCATCTGCAATAGAGTGAAAAAAATGTGTGTGTGTGTGTGTGTGTGTGTGTGTATACATATATACATACATACATACATACACATATATATACACACACACACACACACACACATATGTATATATATGTATGGTTTAATATATATTTTATTGTTAACATCTATCTCAAAACAGTATTTTTGCAATATTACACATAGCCTAATTATCCAAATTTCTTCTAAACTTTTGTGGAATTGAGAGAGCGTTGAAATCAGTGACAGCTGAGATGAAGAATCTTCATAGAGATTCAGAAGAAATGGCAGTAGTGTACGACTGCGTTCAAGCACGTTTCAGACAAACTACTCAACTCTTAAAAACTTCCCCAGCATCTCTGACTTACGCATCTGAAGAGCACTCAAAACTGTCGTGTTTTTTTTTTTTTTTAAATCGGTCTGAAGAGTAAACGTATATTTACACACAACCTGTACTTGAATCCCACACTTGAAACGGTTGTCATCTCTTCCAGACAAACACTCTTCAAAAACAAACTGTCTTCAGCCTGTCACTAACATCGCACCATCAAATATTTGCAGTTATCTACACACATAAGTAAGATAAAGTGAGTGTGGTGTGGTGTGGTGTGGTGTGGTGTGGTGTGGTGTGGTGTGGTGTGGTGTGGTGTGGTGTGTCGTGGGGTAGTGTGGTGTGGTGTTTTTTTTGGGGGGGGGGGGGGGGGGGTTGGACAGTCAATGTTGTCGAAAATAGTCATTCACCATGTCCTCTACCACTACCGCTCATGACAACCAAGCCCACCCACCCTGCTGAATTAGAATCAGAGCCTCCGCGATATGAAATCTACACAAGTGCAATTCAATAAAATGAAGCAGCTGCACGATGAGAGAAGGAGGGAAAAAAAAAAAAACTACAGGCGTGTGTGAGACACCAAAGTGAGATTTAATGTCAGGGCAGGCTCTCAGCTAAGGATAATGACACTTGGAAGTACAGCAGACTAAATCAATATCGCTAGCACAAGCTGTGGCATATCACTACAGTTTGCTATCAATAAATAAATTCCCCCCCCCCCGCCTAAAAAAAAGGATAACACGCAATAAAAATTCAGTGATAAGAGCAAATGTGTATGATACTTTCTTTATAACCAAAAAAATAAAAGCCTGATTGTGTGTGTCTGCAAACTCCGACGGCATTTCCTGTGAAAATTTTGCACGGAGAGAAAAAAAAAAAGCAACGCTTGGTGTTAACTGTCAAAATGAGTGAAGATTCACTTTTCAAATGCAGCTTTATGGAGGGTCGTGGGCAACACTGATTCATTGAGAGCAAAATCATTTTCAAACTTTCCCTGTCCTGCTTTGGCTATTCATTTCAGGGGCTGATGGACTGTTTGTCTCGTCGTACCCACCTGAGCCGACTAATTCCTCGCTAAGCCCAGATTATTTGCAAGGTGTCTGGCTCCTCTGTGCTCAGAGCCAGCACAGGACTACAAAGAAGCACCCCAACCCAACCCCCCCCCCCCCCCCCCGCCCAACTCCACCCCACACCCCTTCCCCCTCTCTTCTCTCCCCTCCCCTCACAGCTGTCCACTGCTGCCTGCCTCTGTGCAAAGAAAGAGAAAGAGAGGGAGAGAGAGAGAGAGAGGGAGAGAGAGAGACTTTACCCTGATTTACCCCACTTTGTATACTGTTAGCCAAGCTGAAGCTAGTCAATAATAGATAACTGCGGCCAATGAGAGAGCAGGGTGCCTCTAAGCCTCACTAATGACAACTTGTTGGCTAGCTCTCATTATAAAGCCCCACATTAATTCGACCAACACGGCCGCCTGCTGCAGGATCACAGTGTTTTCACCGTTTTTAAACATTGTATAAACTTAACGGACATCCAGTTCGTGGCCTTTACTATTTTCCACTGACTACAGCGTGTGCGTCTGTACGGAGGGGTATTAGTGCTTTAGTATGAATATAAATAGAGGGATATTCAGGGGTAACTATGTTTAACTGAATAAATGACATTTGCAAATGTCTGCATTCCCAGAAATAAAAAAAAGGAAAAAAAAAAAAAGCTTGGTCAGATCTCAGGGCTGTTGGCCTGTGGGAGGATAATAAGAAGCGTTGGGACAAGTTGATAGATATGTGCTTTTGATCGATCTCAGGCAAATGCACTGGTAATGCCTTTCGGGAGAGCTCAGCAAAATTAACTTAACTTATTCTCTAGCACTGAAACTCAAATTCAAATCATTGACAGACGGAAAAAAATAGAGGAAAGCAAGAGAGCCAATAACGATTATTCCAAAAACTCATATCATCAACATTCCAGTGACAGGAAGAAGAGAAAAATCCAGAGAAAGGCATTTAATAGGCATTTTCATAATATCTGTTCTGCTTCTAATGCAAATGAGACTACAACTAGGACTAAAAACTAGCAAAAATAATTCAACAATGCATTAGCTTACAGCATTTATTTTGAATTTGTTTTGACTTTCAATTAGGAGCCATCTACGTTTAAAAATTTTATAACAATTTTAAACGTTATAGTTCTGAGAGCAATCAATTCAGAGCAAGAATCAATTTAGATCATTGTTTCTTCACCTGAAAACGTACAAAGAGAAACGACTAAACGTGTTAAAACCTAAAAAAGATTACGTGACTAAAAGACAGAGATTTTATTATAATTGTACCAAAATGTTGCCAATCATTTGTTCCTGTTTTGACAAACTTCGAATCCATTTTGTAGGTTTTGAAATTTAAACGAGAGTATAACTGTTGAATTTAATGATAGTCCGTCGTCAATGAATGTATTTTAAATTTAAAAAGAAAAAATCCACAGGCAAAAAGGAAACTGTCATTTGAACGGCTTTTTTCACATCCAAGGACAAATCCACGAATACCAAAGTGGGAGAGCGAAGTCGCAAAAAAATTGAACTAATTACAAGAAGATTTTTTTTTAAAGCCTTTGCAACATTTGGAACACTTTTCCAACTAACAAAGGTGGCTTTGTCTACCATAAAATTTGAAATGTTCCGCTTTGGAGATGAATAAAAATGTACACGGAAAGGCGTGTCTACACGCTCCTAAATATAAAGCTGAAGGGAGACTGAGAAGTTATCCAAGGACCACACCTGTTCGTCAATTTCCTAATCAGACAACCGACTGAACTTTTATCTCTTACACAATTGGGAATTGAAGTTATGCAAAAAAAAAAAAAAAAAAGGTTTTTAATGTAAGTTTATATGCACAGAATGAAGTACATCAAACTCTACTTATGTGCGAATATTGCACTGACTTCAATGACCGTATCATTGTCACCATCTGCATGACAAATTACCTTCCAATGAAGTGTTTATTAGCGAATCAAAATATAAACATGTGTGCGGAAAGACGCGCTCTCGATAAGAAGTTTAGCAGTAGGCTACATCTCCTGGTTTGTTCTGGACAAGGAAGGGGTACAGAATTTAAGCGTCTGAAACAAATCAAGTCGATGCGTTTGTGAAATAGGAATATAATCTGTTTTCGATGTGAATTTAGCTTCGAAAGTGAAAGCATCTGGAGTTAAAACCCTAACCATTATGGGTATCGCCACTTGAATGTTCTTAATTTTAAGTTTGACATGCACTGCTTGCGGCTACTTAAAGCTTCCCTCTTCGTCTTCCCACACGGCGCTACCGAGACAAGAGATGATGCACTCCTAATTGTTTACAAGAATGAAAGTGTTTCATTCCGCCTGCTCGCTCTCCGATTTTTAATTCCACACAGCACACAAATCCAGATTAAAATAACTCTAGCTATTGATCCGGCCAGTGGAATCGACATTAATTTTAGTTCAGTTCTCACTTTGCAAGGGGATCAATGTAGAGCAATAACAGCTGACATCGCTGCTGAAAAGGATAGAAAAGAAGGAGCGGGGCTGAAAATCGAAACGCTGACAAATAAATCATCTGTTACTTTTCCTTCAAACCAGACCCTCTTTCTCCCGCACTCTCCAGCCGCTACTATTGAACCCAAAACCGAAGTCAACTCTCCGGTGGGGGAATTCGAGGGAGTAAAAACAAATTTAAGAAATTACATTTTTATGATCAAATAAAAGAGTACGAACGTGATCGCGCTTTCACTTTGATGACCGAACTCGATGGAAACGACGGATCAAAATGCAACAGGATGTCAAAATACGGCTAAATTAATCGACGGCATTGTTCTTCGATATTATATCCCGAAATAATATCAAACGAAACACACAAACTTACAGAGAATATTTTTATATTACCGAAACAGAATTCTACCTTTCCATCGCATCTGCTCTGTGCACTTAACTTCCATTTATATAGATCTGACACTTTACCCACGGAAATAATTGATTATACAATACTCCTCATTCCAGTCTTCATAGTTCGAACATTAAAATACAATTCACTACCGTCTCTTGATCTTCCCACAGCAGTATTAAGCATCAATTAACACAGTTATTTTAAAAAACACGGTAATCCGCGTAGGCCATTATTTTATTATTCAATTTCTCTGAGATTAAAGGTAATAAGGGTTATATTATCGTCACTCACATGACAATTTGCATATTTAACCACTATTTAGGGAAGCGCGTCAATATCTCCACCTTTGATTACTAATGTACATTACTTGGGAAATGAAAAACTGAGAAATAGTTACAGCTTTACATGCAATATCCATACAAATGAATAGAGTCTTTATGAATATAAGTATTTGCATTTGTCTACATGAGAATAAAGCGATAAAAATCGCAGGTGTTATCTGTAAATAATATAAACCTCGTTGAAAGTAAAATTCAAATAACAACTGCATTATCTCTGTAACTGATCAAAATATCCTAATAATTTGTAAACAGCAATAATAATAATACTAATAATATAATAATAATACTTGTTAACTGCATAACAGGAAAGTTGGATCTGCTCAAAGAAATACTATGTTTGGAATATTTTACAGTTATCAGTTACACTGAGGAGAAGCAAACATTTAAGAATATTGAGAACGTTCTGAAATTATGAATGTAACTGATCCTTTTTGTTACAAAGTTGATCTTTATATGCGAAGACATTCTTCTCTAATTTGAAGTGAAAGCGATTTGATATTGAATAAAATATCTTTTTCAAACAATTGAGATAGCAGCCTATAAGTGTTAGTATGTTTTTTTTTAAATTAGGAAATGTAAATGTTAAAAGTTATGGAGATTTTATTAAGTCATTTGAAATACCACAGACAGCCTTTTCTCTTAAACCCAGCTTCTATATATACAGCATCCCACTGTAAAATATTAATATCTCTAAACCTATCACCAAATATATTTGAAGCGCATCTATGAAAATGTGATATTTAATCCAGAAATCCCAGTCTTCTGACACCAGCAGCGATGAGTGGATAATTGTGAATTCTGCTTGACGTGTAACTCTCTGAGCAATTCTTTTTTACAACTTAGTTTGGCGGAAACCCTCTCGCTCCCATTCTGTCGTTAGGGGTAGGATGTAAATTGTAGTGGTCCATAGTAAACAGGTGTTTCCTTGCGGACTACTCATGACTTGGCCTGTTTTCCACCTAACACTTTCCAAGAGAATCAATTTGATAGAAGCAAAGAGTAACGTGTTTCCCATGTTAGAACGCGAGGAACTTTTGGCATTGTGAGATAAAATTCAAAACATCATCTACTCTCTCGGTTAAACGTATAAACACATACACATTAAAAGTGAGAGAGAGAGGGGGGAGAGAGAGAGAGAGAGAGAGAGAGAGAGAGAGAGAGTTAATGTAGTCTATTGTCTATTGTGGCTTCAACGCAAAATATAAATTATCCGCAGCATTGGCCCCATGCGTATTAATTCTTGGTCTGATTAGTGTGTAGGCTGTAAACTGCATAGTAAAATCCTGACGCAGAGGAGTAATTCTCACGTCTACTACTACTCACAAATTAGTTGAAATAATGTTTGGGAACAAAAGAGAAGTAGCGAACCAGCTCATTTAAAATCCCAGTGTTTGTGTTTTTCGCTATTGGCTCAGAATCCCGGGTTTGTTCCTGTAAGTTAATAAGGACTATTATTGGTGAAATCATTCTGTTCTCCTGTGTGGTCTTACATTCTGGCTTCAGTGTGAATAACGTGAAAACACGCTATTAGAGACTGCCTCAAACATTCACAAGTTAAAATCTGAATGGATTAAATGACTGGAGAATAAATCTCATTTCTTAGAGGTATCTGCCAGTCTGCATGTCAAATTTATGGGAAATACAAGATGCCCGTAAAGAACTTGGTTGCTTATTTATCAGTGCAGGCCTATGCATTACATGGAAAAAAGTCCCAAAGTTATCTTCCCAATGAGATACCCCTTAAACATATGTCAAAAATATTTTGATGGTAATAGACATATTTACGCATTGCAGGTCGAACAAGTTTCCGCTATTTGTTCAGCAGTCAAAGTGATTAGTTAAGGTAGGCTACTCTCAGCAACAACGAAAAATCAGTTTAGCAGTTTTTGGCAAATGTTGACACCGAAGACCTGTACAACAGTCAGGTCCACGTGAACAGTTAAATACGTTCCGTAAAACTTGCACTAATGTTTCAGGAGTTCAAGAAGTCTTAGCCTCACTTAACTCGGGGCAACCCCACAAACATAGACGGTCACGTAGTGGCCCTTAGCGAGAGTTATTACGCACAGGAAAATATGCCCGATACTTTAAATGTGTATACGTCACTCAGATTCAGAAGTGTCACATAAAGAACATGGATGTGAAACTGTTTAAAATATATACAGTTGATAAATAATAACGATAAGCAGTTGACAATGTCCGAAGGACTTTGACGACCACGCTACAGTGAGTAAAGAATCAGACTTGAGGTCACAGACAGTCAGATAAAACAAGATTTCCTCACAGATATTGAAATTTAGTCGTGAGCAAGGTCCCACCGAATCAAGGGCAGATCACATACAATCTCTGTCAAGGCATTCGGAGCACTTACGTTGTGTTTAAACAATCCCTTTGAAGTTTCAAGATGCCCCTTTATCCTCACAACCGAAACTTTTCCGAAGCAAACGAGCAAAAGCACCGTAGATAACGGAGAAGCATGGAGGAGAAAGTAGCCGCACCTCGTGAAAGAATCTGAGACGGCTGCCGCGTGAAAACGCTGTTCCTCGGGTCGTATGTTGAGAGTTGTATCAATTGCATGTACCGATGAGAAGGAATCTGCGTGCAGTCGCAAAGTAAAGACGAAAAAACAGAGATTGGGTCTGAGGTGGATGTAACACTCGCAGACAGTGTTCGAGGTGCAGTGCTGCCGCTCAGCGCCAGGTTCGCTCAATGACTGACATTCTCTCCGTCTCCACTTTACTCCTCGCTAGTTCCCCAACCCCCCTTTTCCATGTTCCCTTAGGGGATTTCAGTGTCGCTCTGTAAGCACGGAATGAATTATCCTCTGGCTTCACCGCTTAGGAGACCATGGGAAATGAAGTCCACAACAAATAATAAATACACCTCAATTATATAGTTTTTCCTTCAAAAAACAGGTAAGTCAATAGCATTCGGCTGATATGCGTGGACAAAGTTTCGTTCATGCTACAGTTCATTGTCGTGTGTTTTAGCCGCCCATGTTAAGTTTGAAGAGTTGTTTTGACAGTCGGTGGCGGTCAAACTGATAAATTGTGTGGTTTTTAAACAAACTTGATCATCGCACGCACGTGGCGTGACTTGTTGCTCCATTAGGAGTGAATGTAGCCTGATTGCTGTGCTCCAGAAAGTGCGCTCTCAAGTCTACTACTAAAAAAAGGTGGACTACAGGAGCTTTGTGAACATGAAGTTGCATGCTTCTTTTCATGATAAATTCTTAACAGGCGAAAAATTACCTCATCAACTTATGTTGATATGATTAATGCAAGAGCTTTGAATCACCGGTGTTAAATCGGGATGTTAAAATGGGATACTGACTACATGTCAAATATAATTGAAAGGAGCAACGTTGGCCCCAAGCGAATGTAACAGTGGTCAGGTACATATGGTTTACTCTTTCTCTCCAGACACGAGTTTCATTTACAAATGGTATCCACCTGCTGGAAAGAGGTTGAATTGCACAATCACTCACTCCACCTTCTCTTGTAATTTTTTTTAAGCTTACTGTTTCGCTGTCTCTTTGAATCTGAGATGACCACAGCTAACTTCATTTGCCCAAAGCAACAGTAAAATTACTGTGTAGGATTTCAGTGAACAGTCGGTAACCTTATTTTGTTCAGTAATCTATTCCTCTGTCTGTGGACTTTGAGCAATAGGTCACTTTAAGTGCAGGTTTGGGGGTGGCGAAATATGGACATGGTTGCATTACATTAACACTCTCTTGTGATGCTAATGATCTCCGTTTTAGTGTCAGCGCAACCGAAGAGGAAAAAGCCCATCCATACCCCAGGTCCCTCTCCATTCAAAATCAAATTCCGCAGCTCCATTTCTCAACATGTTTCTAAATGGACTAGTGCGGATTGGCGTTGAAGCACTTTGATGACAAGCTCTTTTTACAAGGCTTAAGCAAAAATCCTCTCCCTTTCCATTTCCCCGAGTCCCTGATTCCATGTAAATGATTTTACGTTCTCGGTGGACTCTATCAAATAACAGAACACATCACAAAGACTTGATTGCATCCATTACAAGTAACCCCAAGCTATTACAGCAAGTCTCTGTTACAGTAAATACAGGCGGCGAAGTGCAAAATGCCAAAGAGGTTCGTGTACTTCGGAGTTACTTGAAAACGGAGATGTTTTGTTTGTGGTTTATGTGACGATGACAGCTGAAAAAAGAAGAAACAAGCTATTTGGGGGAACGTGAACAATGACAAATTAATAAAGGGATTTTGTTGTTGTTGTTGTTTTGGTTTGTTTTTTTATTATTATTTTTAAGCGCTTTGCGTGATGTAGTTTGTAAATAGAATTCTGTTTTTTATTCCATTATATTCCGTCATATTGTCAGAATCTAACTCGTATCTGAGGGTAAAAGGGAGGCACACCCCTCAAGTATGTTTAAATTGGAATTCAGTTTCATCTTATGTAGTTTTCCTCAAATTCTTTATGGATGGTTATGCAGTCATTTAAGATCGTTCAGTGACTTTCTTTTTCTTTTAATTATTTATTCTTAATCATGTTTTTGTTGCACTATATTAGTTAGTAATATACCTGGTGAGTAGAATTTGTGGAAATGAGTGAGGCAGAAAACATTACCCCGCGCTTAGAGAACACAGGGCAAACATGCAGTGAATTAATTTATTCTGACTGATTGAGACCTGTCCCATGTTTCTTACAATGTAGGGCAAAGCAATAACTGAGACACACAATGTTTCCAACACTCAGACTGCTTTAATAACACAGACATCATTTTAAGCCATC
>NC_044499.1:9976263-9996263 GCF_902362185.1 Chanos chanos
TTGTCTCAATCCTGAACTTGTTTGAATAAGATTAGTCTATTTTCTTTTTTTTTTTTGATTTCTCAGACTCAGAATCAGTTTTTCGCTAAACATTTGTAAGACTCTCTCCCCATTCATTTTTCAATGTTGGGCGTGTCACTTATCGGTCTAAATTTCCCATCTCCGTGGTGACCGGTTGTATCTAAACAAAGCGCGGTGGCCATTCTCAGAGGGCCATTTGACTAAAGATGAGCAGTTCAATTGGGCCTCATTATGGAGCTGGGACGTTGGGCCTGTTATCAGGCCCTGCTCCATGGGGCCTGGAGCAGATGCAGTTCCTGATAGGGGCTTGGCTGTGGAGAAAGCCTTGATGTTGACACACAGGATATTAGTCACCCGGGAAGAACATGAGGCTCTGCCTTTTATTTCCATCTCCTTTTGCTCTCGTTTGACTCAGCTCACCAAACACAGGCAGATGGGGACGAGGGAGAGAGAGAGAGAGAGAGAGAGAGAGTGGACATTGACAAACCGGCTGACCGTGTGCGCGCGCGCGCGTGTGTGTGTGTGTGTGTGTGTGTGAGGGGAGGAAGCAAAAGGATTTTATTTATAGTTCATGTATTTTTAAAGAGGACATGGGCAGTGTCAAACGTGCAGTCATGGTTTGACCTGGGCGAGGAATAGGGGGTAGAGTTGGGAACGTGGACTTAACCAGGCAAACGGAAGGAACCAGATCCATTTCATTAACATTATTAATGTCCTTTATTGCAACATAAAATGACATATTAATTATTGATTACCTTTTAGCCTTAGTCAGTAATCAGTTCTAATGGCCTTATCTTCATTTTACTTCATCGCTATTTAAAAACACTTTGAATGAACCCGAGATCCAAATCTGGCTCATACACAGACACACTCTCCATATTTTATCTAACAAACATTTTTAGTTATGATTAGCGATGTTATTATAAGTTACGTAGAGACAGAAAAGCCCAAAAATGTTACAGGTATTTATTTATTTATCGTTAAATTAGCCTGCACCAATGTCACGTTCTTATTAAGTAGAAAATGGTCTTGGCGTCCCTGTTTGGTAACCTTTGACCTCTGACCCCAACGTTCGGTAAAGCTAAACCCTTAGAGGGAGAATTCTCTGTCCATCTCTCTCCTTCATTTCCTCTCCTCTGTCTCTCGACGAGCACAAGTCACATTCACTGCTCCTCTTGTCAGCAGAATGCACTGAGGCAAGTCATTCCTGAGGCAGGAGAGCCATGACAGGCACTTTTAAAGGCTACGTCTCACTTATGGCAAAAGGTCCTTTCACAGCATCTAATAACCTCCATATACACAGTTATCACAGATTTACCTAAAGCTTAACGCCTCTATATGAGGTGGTCACAGTGGTCGCATTGGTCACAGCCAAGAGCTATTGACAATGCTTACAATTCAAGCCTGGATTTGGATAGCCAAACTAACAGGGGGATGCATAAACCAGAAGCGTTTCACAGCTAGCAGAGTCTTTTCAAAGCGACTTACAAAGTGACTATTACTGTAATCTTCATTCTCTGATTGGAACAACTTATGATTTCACTTATCAGCCACTGTCAATGTCTCCTTTTTGTTTTGTTTTTTTGTAATGGAAAAACCGAAATGTACAGTTTGAAGCAAAACTGGCATTTTTAATATTGACCCAAGTGTTAACACCCAAAGCAGAATAGCAACATGCGATGATAACAAATGCGTGACACACAGGGCAAGCGAATGTGTCAGGCCAATGAAAATGTCACACTAATGCCATGGTTACGTGTGGCTTTGTGCGAAGTACATAGTCTTACACAGCATAATGTTAATATAATCTGATAGTGAACAGTCTCCAGAGTCTGACTTGATCCAAGTCCATCACTTTATTAGCATTTGAAATGAATCACCACACCAATTAGAGTGTAAGCACGTACTGTGTGCATGAGTGTGCGCCTATATGTGTGTGTGTGTGTGTGTGTGTCTGTGTGTGAGCAAGAGAGAGAGAGAGAGAGAGAGAGAGAGAACAGTATGCCTCTAATCAGAGAAGGAGCTGGAGAAGTCCCAGCAGTGATCCTCCCGTTGGCCTGCTGCTCCCTTGGAGTTCACACAGATGCTCAGCATCCCTGTGCTATTATGGTTCTCATGGCGACAGCCCTCACATCACTTTCCTCATCAGTCTCTGTACTCAACAGCCCATAATGAGCTCTTCTCCCCCAGCCCGAGCTGCTTCATCAACCGTAAGCATGCCGCACGCCGCCACGGCGGACGGACGGCTACCCGGCCCGACCCGTGACCCCTAACCCGGCTCAGCTCCTGTGTTCTCACTGATGACAGTGAGATTACTGTTCCCCAGAGACACCGACTGCCACGTTCAGTCAAAGCTCAGGTATTGGAACATTGATTTTGTAGCTTTCCTTTAAAAAAAAAAAGAAAGAAAGAAAGAAAGAAAAGAAAGAAACACACAGGTTAGGAACAAGAGGGGCTTACGTGACCTTTGAGCCGTGGTAGTGGCTCTGGCCGCGGTTGTGCCAATTGTCTGAAGCGCAGACGTTTTCTCTAAGTCTCTCATTGAAGGCACCATCACTGAGCTGTGATTAGAACTCCACCAAACAAACATGGCCACCCGTATTGAATTCCTGTCAAGGCCATGCAAACCAGACGTGACAGATCTAATTTGTTTGTCCCTTTGCCTTAATTTAACCTGATGCCTTTAAGCGAGGGCCAAACTCTGGGACACGGCAGAAGGAAATGACTGTAGGACTGGACGGGGGGGTTCAGCGTGTGTGAGAGAGAGAGAGAGAGAGAGAGAGAGAGAGAGAGAGAGAGGGAGAGCGAGAGAGTGTTACCTACCGCTCACTCTGATCTACCACTCCTCTGTTTGGTGAATTTGTTTTAGTGAATGTGGTGAAATCATCCAATCCAAGGGCTTCCCACATTTAGGCTCTAAAAACAATCCATTATAAAATTGGCTGAGCTGCCAGCAGTGCCAGTTTATTTCTCCACCTCCTCCTCCTCAGAGGAGGAGGAGGAGGAGGAGGAGGAGGAGGAGGTGAAGGAGACGACATAGAGATAGAGAGACAGAGTTAGAGAGGGACACAGTGTATTAACGAGGAGTGAAGGCATCGTGTGGCTAACAGAGTCTGCCAAGAGAGAGAGAGAGAGAGAGAGAGAGAGAGTGTGGATGTGAGACAGAGAGAGAGAGAGAGGGAGAAAGAGAGAAAGACAAGTAAGAGGAGAGAGAGCGAGGGCAGTGGCGGACAGCTACAAGATGGAGTAGCAGTGTGTGTGAGATAAGCTGTCGTGGTGGAGACAGTGTGTGACAGTGGCGGTAGGAGCAGGCGAGCGAGTGTGTGACAGAGAATACAGAGAGCGGCATTATTGTTTAAATCATTGATTGCTTCCCTCCTCCTCTCAACCGCTGAAGCCTGTGACACAAGAAAAAAAAAAGAAACTGAGAGAGAGAGAGAGAGAGAGAGAGAGAGAGAGAGAGAGCACATCCAGATCTCTTCCCTTTGTTCTTCATTTCCACTGCTTCGTCCTTGTCCCCCACATATTTTGGCACTTTTTTTTTCTCTCTTTCTTTTTCTTTTTTTTTTTTTTTTGCTTTAGTGCTAATGCTTTGCCATTTTGAATGTAAAATTAGGGGTAAGGTCAATTGTTTTTCACTCATGAAATGAACTGAGATTTTATTCCTGGTTTGAAAAAAAAAATGCGTGAATGAAGAATGATGAGTAATTTACAGCAAATGAATTGCATGCCGATAATCCTTCGCAATTATTTGACTAAAAAAAAAAAAAAAAAGAAAGAAAAAAATTGACCCCAACTCTGAGTCCCATTATGGGGAGTTTAAGATGGTTCAGTTTGAAAGTTCTGTCCTTAAAGGATTTGCAATGCATTCAAACTGTTCAGGAATATCATCAGTTATCTTGGAAAATTCACTTTGGAAAAGAAAAAAGATATGTTTTTTTTTTTCATAACAGAAAATTCTGCATTTTTGACAATTCTAGCATGAACAGAGACAATAGGAAAGTTCATTCAACGTAGCATTTTCTTCTCACAATTTGAACAAACAGCATTACAAACTACTAAACTGTTAAAGATACCCTAAAAATGTAATCTAAAGCTGAGTGTTTTCAGGACATTGCATTAAACTCTATGGAGGCACAAGCTGTTTGATTGTTTAGACGTAAGAACTAGAGAAGAGATTAAAATATGCTGTCTTGTTCTAATTTGTTTTTGGTTTTGATGCTATATGTAATTATGAGTATTAATCACTGAATAATTTAATTAATCAACCCTGCAACAGTAGGAGACGTCCAAAGAAATTCTCATAAAAGACATGATCTTTCTCAAACCGGGCATTATCCACACCAGTGTTCACTCAGCTGACAGCTAAAAACTCAGCTTTATAAAGCCCAAAACCCCGTCTGTGACCCCAAAAAGCTGTCATCAGTCCGGCTCACCCTCTCTGTCCCTTTTATAGCTGCGGCGCGTGGCGGACGAATGGAAGCGTTTGGCAGAAAGTGGCTAACAGTGAGGTCTAGTGACAGTCCCCGTCCCTCCCTCCTCCCCGGTGCCCGGCTCCCCAGGCCTCCTGTCTGTCCCCCCGCTTCCCAGCCTGACACTGACGTGACACTCGTGAAATAATTATGAAGCAAAAACAGTGCTGACAGCAAACAGCCCGCTCTCCTCAATGATGTGTCACCCGTGATTAGCATGCCTCCTGCCATCCACACAGCCCAGAGGCCCGGAGAGACAGAAAGAAACAAGCACAAGAGGGAGGGAGGGAGGGAGGGAGTGAGGGAGAGAGGAAAGCGAAGGAGCAAGATAGAACAAGAGAGAAAGAGAGGGAAAGAGGGGGAGAGAAAAAAAGACGGCAAGATAAAAAGAGCGAGATTAACAAAGACGGAGAGACAAATATAAGAGAGATAAACCTAAAAAAAGAAAGAATGCGAAAAAGGAGAGAAGAAGAGATTAAGAGAATGAAATGGGTGGAAAGATGGAGACGCGGTTGAGCGGGGTGAATGAAGGGGAAGGGGGGAGGGAAGGGGGGGGGGGTCGTGGAGGTTGATGTACTAACGTAGCCCATGGCCATGGAGGAAAAACCCTGGATACTGACACCTGTATCTGTCGCCTGCTGTTAGCAGACATATGCCTCCCTTCAGGCCATGATAACACAGCACCAGAGGCAACCCCCGCTAATGTGAGGGGTTTGCCCTTTCCTCCGAAAATACCAAAGGTCACCGTGCGTGTGTGTGTGCGCGCGTGTGTGTGTGTGAGAGAGAGAGAGAGAGAGAGAGAGAGAGAGAGAGAAAGAGTGAGAGAGGGAGACAGGAAGAGAAAGATGAGGGAGGAAAAAGAAGACAAGGGAGTTTGATCGTGCGTCTGTGGATATATTTCATGTCAGTGTGTTGTTTAGAGAGTAGCACCACAACACACAGTGGAAAAAAAAGAAACTCCATAAAGGGGGTAACGGAGTAGCATTACGACCCTCCACTGTCAAAGCCCATTTGTGAGGTGGCTGTGAGATTGATAAGTGGATTTAGAAAGCCTTTTTGAAATAGAAGGGAAAACAGCTTTCTTTCCAGGACTGGGGTTATAAAATACTGAGTGTTCATAACTCTTTGTAACAGAGAGTAAATTCCGGAAAAAAAAACAACTCGCCTTCTGAGTGGACAGTACATTTCACCACAGTTTATTTGGAGATAAATCTAAGATGATCAGTCATGAAACACTCACCGACCTGAGCTTAAGACGTTGGTGACTTTATAGACCTGGGAATTTCAGGTATCAAAAACTAAACAAACCACAACAAGACAGAAAACGCAAATAAAAAACATTTTTTATGGCAAGCCAAATAGATGGTGTTCCTAAAATGTTTTATTTGGCCTTTTTGGTTTGGACTTCTCCATAACATTCTTGCCCCAGGAGATATATGAAGCTCCAATACACAATACCCAGCAATGGTTTTGCTTCAGTTTTGTGAGAGTTGCTGGAATATACCTTTGTGGACATAAAAATGAAGACATGAATACATATGCTTGCACATGTGAGTGTAAGTGTTATGTGTGTTCTTAAGTGTGTGTGTGTGTAAGGCTTTGTGTCAGAATTCATTGGTGTATGCATGTGTGCCTGCTTACCTAAATGTGTGTGTGTGTGTGTGTGTGTGTGGGTGTGTGTGTGTTTGTGTGTGTGTGTGTGGGTGTGTGTACGCATGCATGTGTGTAGGGGTTTGTGTTAGTGTTCATGTATGTATGCATGTGTACCTGGTTAACTGTGTGTGTGTTTATGTGTGCGTATGTGTGGAAGTGTGTTAACCCATGCTGGCAGACTCCTGCTGTAGAGTATGACAGAGAGACTGAGTGTGTTTGTGTTTGTGTGTGTGTTTGTGTGTATGTGTGTGTGTGTGTGTGTGTGTGTGTGTGTGTGGAAGGGTGGCACCAGGAGACAGGGAAACACTCGAGCTTTGAAAGGTTCATACAATATTAATGTCCACCAGGGAGAATCACTAGCTTGGCCCCAGGGGTCACCCAATTAACTTGAACACACTTCCATTCCCACTGCAGCATGACTGTGTGTGTGTGTTTGTGTGTGTGTGTGTGTGTGAGTGTGTGTGTGTGTGTGTGTGTGTGTGTGTGTGTGTGTGTGTGTGTGTGCATGCTGGTGTCACGCTGATCACAGGTTCCTCCATGTGACTACACTCCTTTTTTTACTATTCTTAATTCTCCCTCTGTCTTTACACATCTCTTTTGTCTTCTCCTTTACTCTCTCTCTTTCGCTCTCTCTCTCTCTCTTTCTCTGAGGATGAATGAGTGAAAAGCCACTATGGCACTGCCACAAAGATACATGTTGGTAATGAACTGTTTGAGTTTCTACACTTTTTGATTTTGTTAAAATTAATTACCCGGCCTATAGTTGGCGCTCATATATTTAGCATAACAAATAAAACTGGCTTTGGATTGGATTTGAAACTGGAGTCAAATACATTTTCACATAAACCCGAGACAGATCTTATGTTCGGTGCTACATAAACGATTTCCATATGATTTTTATATCAGGTGTGAAATATACTGTGTTAGATGCATATTTTTGTTGTAGTGCCTCAAACAAACATTCAACAGTTATCATTATGTTTTCATTCATTTAAAAAGCAACACTATCACGTAATGATCAGAAGATCCTGAGGAGTTTAAAAAAAAATTCCTCCTCATTTCGGTTTGAGTGTGTTCAGGGTCTAGTTTTACGACAGAGAAAATCTTTTGTCTTACGGAGTCCTTATCTGGATTCTCAAGAGAGAAAACCCAAGCTCTCATTACTGATCCAAAATGCTCTGAATGGCAGTTTATCGGGGGGGGGGGGGCGGTTTGTGTTTTTACAAGACACAATCCTATCTCGCAGCGCAGCCCCCCGTACATCACTGCCCGTCAGCTTCGTCTCCATAGAGACCCTCTTCTTCCTGTACCGCTAAAAACCTACACCCGTTTTGATACTAACAGGTCCGCCCGGCGCCCAGTGACAAAAGATACAAAGAGCTGCTTTGATTTGTGACTGTCTCACTTAATGCTCCGCGGTAGGTTTGTTATCGGCCTCTCAGATCCGTAGGCTGGATGCTGAAAAAGGTCAGGCGAAGAGTCATTATATTATCAAAGTACAATATTAACTCTGCCATGAGCTGTGACATTTTGAAACCGAAGGTACGTAACTTTGACTCTCTGAATGTCATACTCATATCGCCTTTGCCTTTTTTTCTTTTTCTTTTTTTTTTTTTTTTTGCATAATTTACGATTAGCCTGTCATCATCAACTTTATTTTATGCCTTTTACCATCTCCGATTCATTCTGCAGTTTCACAGAAGTTCTGTATGAACCCCATTTGCGATAAAGAGGTCTGTAAGAGAGAATTTAGGATTTTTTGAGTCGCTGACACGTTTGGGTGGAACGGTGTTTAAGCATATTTAGCCCTCCTCTTAATCTTGAATAAACTCGTAGGGAATCCTAATTAATTACACACATTCATAATGGTCATTTAAAATGCAGAGACTGGTTTTAGAGGATATCAATTATGCTAATAACTGCAAGAAAAGCCCATTTAATACAATTCATTCCAGGAAGCTGGTGTTGCAGCATGTAAACCATTTTTCCTAAATTTCATTTGTGTTGGAGAGGACTTTTTTTTTTTTTAATACACGTGAGTAAGCTTGGGGGTTGTGAGGTCATTTGAATTAAGACATTGCCAAAGTACTCCATTATGAAAATGCAGACTGATAGTGCCAACACCGAAACTTAATTTTAAACACTGGGTGCATTATGACTCATGCAGAATCAATTTTTTATTTTTAAACACACAAGTTCATTCCATGAAATAAATGTTTAATAACACCTATCTAATCAGAGACTTTTTAAAGTCTAATAAAGCATTAGTACAACTGTTAATGAACTGAAATGAAGCAAACCGAGAGGCAGAAGTTTGGTGTATGGTGTTTTTGTGTTCAGAAAGGTGTCGTCTGAAGTTATTTTAATGGTTAGTTTGTATAAACCAGGGTGAATTTTTTTTAATATAGATTTAGTTCTGAATCCATTTAACTTGATGGGGGTGAAATGAATAGGCTAAACTTTTAAATGCTTCCCAAACACTATCTACTGATGAAAGCAAATTCAGATTTTGGTTAAACAGAAAAAAAAAAATCACGTCATTCTTGGCCTTTCTTTCTTTGTTTTTTTGTTCTGTCTCTTCACTTCCGATATGTTAATAGCTAAAACCCATTTGCATTGAAATGAATTGTGTCTCTCAGATCAATCCAAGTTGTCCAGGCTTACACACTGAGTCCCCATTTCTTTCTCTCTCTCTCTCTCTCTCTCTCACTCTGTCTCGCTCTCTCTCTCTCCCATTCTCTCTCTCTCTCTCCTGACCTGTGTGAGACAGTGCCCAGTCTGCAGACTGATGAGACATATGCCAGGAGTACAGATGGGGTGATCAGTTAATGTACCTGTCTCGGATTACTCAGTGCTCACTGTGCCAACAGCCCTGCCAGACACTGGCTTTGGCCCTTTAGTGCATCTTTGCCAACGAACGCCCTCTCTCACACCAACCAATACCCTCTCTCATGCCAACCAATACCCTCTCTCACACTGGCACTATGGCCCTGAGCCAAGCTTTGTACAGTATAGTCACAGTGCTCTCTGTTAAGAGTACTTAGACTCTGCATAGGGTCTTAATGTACATAATGTGATATGCTTACAGAGATATAGGCTGTGCATACGATTCAGTTATGCTTTTCAATGCATATTGAGCAGGGGTTTTTTATATTTAAATGTGTGTATTTGTCTGGATGAGCCTGTGTAATCATATTTGTTCTAAAACAATACATTGATAAAGGCAGAGAGTACGCATGTGTGTATATGAGTGTGTACGCGAATACGTCTGAGTACACGGGAGTGTGTAAGCACTTAGAGTTTCTCTAAGTCTGACCCACTTTGCCTCTCTTGCTGCCAGTGTGGGGAAATTCAACTGAGGCCAGTGACATCTTAGCATTCTGCTGACCAACAGTCAAAGAAGGCAGACAATCCACTTAACGTAGAGAAAGAGTACAGTCCAGTTCCTCAGCCACTGATAACATTACACACACACACAAGCAGGTCACAGCGCGAGGTGACCATATGACAACTCGTAGCAGACTGTCTCCCTCTGTGGCCAATTCAGAGAACCATTCTGGTCCAAACACACGCTACTTTAACAAATCTTGGTTCTTAAAAACATCAGCGTGAATTTTAATTGTGCATTGTAAATGGAGAAAGAAAAAAAAAGTCTTACAGGAAACATTAACAACGTGAGGTAACATACGATATAGTTTTTTGTATAGTTTAGAAAACTTACGGGCATTTTTTTTCTCTACCAAAAAGTTTAGCAAACTTAAAAAGGCCATGAAAAAAAAAATAAAGCTGCTATGACCTGTATCATTATTATTATTATTATTTTTAATGTATTAATGTGTCCACAAGCACCCCTTTCAAATGTGACAATAACAGCTAAAACGTTGTATATGACATTCATAACTGACAGAGATTTCCCCCGGCATCCTCTCATTCGGATTCATCACACATCCTGTTTTTTCAAAACGCTGGTGGAATAGTCATTCGGCTCTTCGTGAACACCGTTCACACCGGTCGCTGTCTTTCTTGTTGACATTGTTGTCGTTGTTTTTTTTTTGTCTTGTTTTGTTTTTTGACAGAGTGTGAATAAACAATCCCAATATTTGGATGAGATTGTAAATGCATTAATGCAAGCACTTGACTGTCCCAGTGCTATGTCAGCAGTGTCATTATGGCGTGTCGGCGTGGCAACGCTCCGACCGGGCCCTCACTGGGGGCTGCTGATTGGAGTAATTAAGCCCTTCTCTGAATGGACTGTAACTCTGCAGCTAATAGCCAACAAATATATAAAAGCAATAAACTAATGGTGTGAGTAATTAAGCAAAGCTGTGTTTAGACGCTTGACGGAGCAGCGGGAGCTGGCTTTTAACACTCCAACGTAGTGGAGAGCGGACGTGGGGTTTATTTATTTATTTATTTATTTTTTTCGGCTTCGTCTAATAATCAGCCAGCCGGGGTTCTCCAGATGACAGCCCCTCTCAGGGACAAATATCATGTTATCTCTCTGAAGTGACTGGGCTTTTCAGCATTCTATTCATCTGAAGAAGATGAAAAAGAAAAACACAACATGTTTAACGACAATCATAAGAAAAAAGGCTTACGATACAGCGCGTTTTTATTTTTATTTGTCTGTTTTGAAGTATTTTGAAAAGTCTGTATAGCAAATGTGAGAAGTAATCATTGCATTTTATACATATCCTTCTATGTAAATCATTCACCGCACAGCCAATTTGACTTTTTCCATGTAGGTGATATTTTCATCGTTCATTTCGATTGCAGGGAAAATGTTGAGTTTCAAATATAACAACAACAAAAAAAGATATGTTTATGGACCCTCATTTGACCAACATTAGAAATGAATTTATATGTGTTAGACTGGCCTTTAGAAGAATCCAGGTCCAGTGGACAGCTTAAATATTACATATCAAGGAGATTCAGAGAATGTAATGCATGTATAAGGCTGCAAATTCAAAGAGTGCTCTACAGAAGTTCTCTTTTGCCTCTTCTGCAAATCTGAATACAGATGAGGGCCGCTGATAGATTGATGCATAACAGCTCACAACATGCATGCAACCCCAACAATTTACAACGTCCATTTCTTTTAAAGACACAGTGTGTCTTAATTTAAATGCCGGTAAGAAACGTTGGGCCTTATTTTGTGACCAAAGTTAAAACGACACGATGTAGAGGTGGCAATGTCACCCTTGTCCTTGTAAGGTCACTGCTCAGCAGGGGATTGCTTGGCACAGTTAATTCAAATAGCCGAACCCATCAGTCAAAACAAAATCAATGCTACAACAAGAAATGTCATGCTAGGATGTTAAGGAAACTGACAAATGAGAATTTTGAGGGACGCTGTGTTCTCTTTCGTTCTCTGATGCCAACACAATATGTATTTTTGAATGAATTAAAAAAAATAAATAAAACAACTTCAAAGTCTCTATGCAACCATTCATCCATTCATTATCCCCCCCTCCAGTGTTTCATCCTTAATTCCCCCCAAATTTTTAACGAGATGAAATTCAAAACCCTTGATAATATGCAGATAAATAAAAAAGCTAATGCAGTTCTAATTCTCATATGCACCTTGACCATTCACCCAGTTTTGATTGTATTACGTATTAATAACAAAGATTTCCAGAAGATACAAGCAATAATGCCCATTACCAACAACAGATCATTTAAATTCTCTGTGTTGGTCTGTCCTCTTCTGTCAAGCTCAACTTCCAAATCCCTTCTTTTTTTTTTGTACAAATGTCCTCTCTATCCACACACATACTAGATCTTCTTCCCCTGCTGTCTACGCTTGGGTTGCCTTTGGGGTAATCAGGGCAAAAGGCAAAAAATATGATGTCCTCTCATAATTATCAGTTTTGCAAATATTAAAGTGTCTGGCTACATCGGCGAGGTTACTTTGATTGGTATCTTAACCTTTGACTACACTATAAAGCAGTCGACTGCTCGTGCCCATATTGGAAGAGCTGGAATTTAATTCTGAAATGATTCGGGATAATAAGGAAGATGGATAATGTATGCATGAAAGATATTACGTTTTGGGCTAAATGCAGTTGGGGGGCCAGAGCTATTGGAGTTGAATAATCACAGTGAGTTATAATCTGGGTGATAGAAATACCGTACTGTCACAGGCAAGAGGAGAACTCTTAAATCACACTGGAAAAGAGGGAGAGAGGAGAGGAGAGGAGAGGAGAGGAGAGGAGAGGAGAGGAGAGGAGAGGAGAGGAGAGGAGAGGAGAGGAGAGAGGCAGGCCAAAGGCACTCACAGCTGCTCTTTATCACAAACTTTCATTAGCACATATTCCAATCCTATTGTTTTCCTGTGCACCTCCTTTCCTCTCACAAACACAATACCTCATTACCGTTTTTTACTAGTATTTCAAAGAGACGACATCACACATATCTATGGATCAAGAACCTCCAGAATTTCTGAGTATTGCGTCCCAGCGTTGACAAATTTACCCATGCCAAAGTCAGCAGGGCACTGAGAGACAAGACAAGAGTTAAGGCAGAACTTGTTCAGGATACAAACGAATAATATGTATAACTGTTGAGAAAACTGACAAATATAATCGTTTCACTCCAATAAGAATTTTATTAAAGCCTGATTTATTCTGCATTTCATTAATTTCTCTTTCACGGTAACTGTTTATCATATGAGAAAATTATTTCTCAGACCAAGACATCACAGTCTAAACAGGAAAGAAACAAAACAAATGGTGTTTCAGAGCACTTATAAAACACCATGGTCCCATCAAGCATATTGGCAAATGGAAGAAAAATGGAGAAGACTCATCTAATAAATCATACTAACAATATAAAAGAGAGAGATATTTTTAATTAAACCTAAACACCACACTCAGCCTCAAACATGTAATCCTGCAAATTTGCATAATGATTTCATATTCTCCTTTGGTCGGTAAGCAACTGCTGACTGTAATCTTTCTCGCTGTCTACTTTTGCACTCAGCTGTAGTTTTAGGCATGGATGAAACATACTTTATAACGTGTATCGGACGTATCACTTTTTTGAAAATGCCTTTGTCCCTACCAGTCTGTTGTTAAATTTGGTACACAAATATCAGCCAGATCTGATTCAAAGATACATCCAAGGATGCGCTGGGATACATCATCAGTGATTTTTCCTGAGGTCCTCGGGTGTTTCGGGTCTCTCAGCAACATACACCCTTGCTCAGGCAACCCAGCCAGGGTTGATCAGACCCTGGCTTCTGTCCCAGCAGCATTGGCCCACAGATTACTCCTCCTCATCCAAAGCCATCTGGAGGCCCTCTCTGCAGCCTCTGTGGTGGACTTGATGGCTTTCCTTTTTGTAGCCCTAGTGATCCCACATGGAGTGTAGACCTTGCACAGTGAGTGGCCAGCAGAGCCTCTACACCCCGCCTTAATGGGCTTCCAGCCTCTCCTCCGGCACTGATCCACCAGCTCCTTGGACCACTTCTGCTTATTCACCTCTTCCATATGGTCCTCCCAGGGTACTGTCAGCTCTATAAAGAGCACCTGCTTTGAAGAGGCTGATGACAGCACTACATCTGGCCTGAACAAAGTTGTCATACATAGACCGGGAACTTGAGCTGCCTCCCCAAGTTGACTCGCAGCTCCCAGTCTGATGCAGAGGTAAGCAGACCGGCTGCTGATCCGGGCTGTGACTGAGGCTGCTCACCAGCCCTGACAAACGCAATATTCCTCTGGTCACGGACATGCTTGCTGTTGGCCACAGCCTTGGAGATGGCCTCTGCAACTGTCTTCAGCACTTGGTCATGTCGCCAGTGGTAGCAGCCCAGTGAACATTTTATGGGAAACGGAGGACATGCTGGAGAATCACTCTAGCCCCAGACATGGAGGTTGCTTGGACCATGAACTTGATCCGCTGGGGTTCTGCCTGCCAGATATCTGACCAGGATATCTTCCTCTCCAGCGCATTCTCCTACCTTGTCCATGGTCCCTTCTGCTGCATGCCCACCATCCTGCTGGTCTGTTCCTCCTCGACACCTGCACCAGCCTGCACCTGCTCCAGGATCAGATGGCATCTGCCCTTGCCATGTGCCTTATCATAGCAAGGTTGTGGGATGGCTCCCAACCCTACACATCAAGTTGCCACAGTGACCACAAAAGAACTGTGTCTCAGCCAAGACTCAGCTATCTCCAGGCCTTCCTGGGCTCTCCACTTCCTGCCTGTCCGCACCATAATGCCCGCTGATGCCACATGAGGGTCCCTGGAGTCCCAATAGAGCAGTACCTCTCATGAGCTGAGAAACCCTGAACTCCTCCTCGAGGCTGCTGATAGGGAGCTGGAGTTTGTTGCTCCTCCCATACAGTACTGCACTATTAAGACTGCGTGGCAGTCCAAGCCATCTGTGGAGGAAGCTACTGATCTTCCTCTCCAGGGTCTCCACTGTCAACAGCATTACCTCATACACAAGCAGAGGCCAGAAGACTCGCAGTAAGATGCTGTGTTGATAAATCCAAGCCTTCAACCTGCCAGGTAGGCCAGACTCGTCTACTGTTGTGAGCCAGTTCTCAAGCTCCTTGAAGGTTGCTGCATCCCTGAGGCGGCAGTCAAAGATTTTACCTAGACTCTTGACTGGTTTCTCAGTGGTGGACGGGATTACAAAGCCATCCAAAAAGAAGTCAAACTTGTCCACTACTTTCCCCTTCTTCAATACTATGACCCTGGATTTGGTGGCTCAAAACTCATCTTTGCCCAGGAGATGAGCTTTTCCAGGCCCTGGAGGATCCACCTACCACCGGGCACCAATGATGTGGTGACAGTGAAGTCGTCCATAGAGGCCCTGATGGGGGCGTTGCCGAATGCCAGACTTGGACAGAGTGCCTCTGCACTCAGTTTTAGCTGCTTTGACCACCATATTCATGGCAAGGATGAAGAGAATAACTGAGAGGGTGCACCCAGTTATAATCCCCTTTTCGAGCCAGTGCCAGTCTGATGTTGTATTCCCAGAAGTGACTCTAAGCCTGAAGTTCCTGTAGTAGTTCAGGATGAGGTCCTTGATCTTACTGGGTACATGGTGTCGGTCCAGGGTGGTCTTGACCAGCTTGTGGGGTATTGAGGCATATGTAATGGTGAGGTCAAGCCAAAGGACAACCAGGTCACCCTTCCCTTTGTGCACCTCCCTGATCAGCTGGGTGACAACTATGGTGTGTTCAAGGCACCCTGGAACTCCAGGAATGCCACCTTTCTGTACTGAGGTGTCAGTGTAGGCATTCTTTAGGAGGAAGCCTGTCATCCTTCTGGATAGGACCCTGAAGAACATCTTCCTTTCCATGCTGAGAAGTGATATGGATCTGAACTGCTCCAGCTTGGTTGAGTTCGCTTCTTTTGGTGTCCAGGCGCCCTCTGCCTTCCTCCACTGGTCCACTACAGTTCCCCTGCACCAAATTACCCACAGAATCTTCCAGAGGATTCTGGGGAGCTCTAGGTAGTGCTTGTACACCTCATAGGGTACTCCACTGGGCCCTGGAGTGGAACTGGCTCTGGCTGCCGTAACCACCCCCTGGACTTCCTTTCAGGTGGGCTCTCTGGTGTTGAGCTCTACCGTGGAAGATGGTGTGTCCAAAAGGGCTCTGAGGGGCCCTAGCTCTTGCTCTCTATCAGGGTCGCTCAGAGTGTTGTGCAGGAAGTGGTCAACCTCTTCCGTAGAGCAGGCAAGACGGCTGCTTACGCCGCTGCCCTAACAGCTGCTTTGTGGATCCAAATGGATCGGCTATAAATGCAGTTCACTTCCTGGTTCTCTCTCTTCTCTGTCTCCTGTGCCATTCTGTTCTACACAGGGTCATGAGCTTCTTCCTGATAATGTAACGTAGCTCAGCTACTGGTGGTTTCTCGTGCTCAGTTGCTGCCTCGAACTGTTTTACCAGAGTCTGAAGCTCTCGCCGCAGTTGGTGGATCTTATCTGCCCTTCGGTTCATGATGTAGTTGGGTCTGGTGGACTTGCTCTCTTCAAAATCAAACCTCTCTGCTGCAAAACTGACAATGATGGTGGTCATCATCTGTAGCCATCTGTCTGCATCTCCCATTGGTGTTAATTTGATGATTCTGGCCGCATCTTCGTCGAACTGGGGCCACTATCTGTGCAGGCTTGCTGGAGGCCACTTGATCCGACGCTGCTGAACTACTTTGCTGGGAGCTGGAGTGCTAAGCACTCAAAGGTTCTGGGTTCTGTGGGGTGTCTCCAGGCCAGGCTCCTCCTGCGTCTCACCAGGGGTTGATCCTGTTTGCTGCACTACTCTCTGCTGTACCAAGCATTTCATTTGGGCCTGATGGATTTTAAGGCCACGCTCATTTTTTTAGACCTTGCTGCAAATACATCTTTCTGTTGTCGCTGTTGATAATCTGTTTGCTAAGGTCGTCATCATTAGGTCAGTCCTATTGGGGTGCTCATTTTCCCCCCTTCTCGGGCTCCCCTGAGGGTATATCTCTTTGAATCGACAGTTACTAATGTAAACTATCACATTTGGAGCCACCAAACTGCGAAACAGCTCTCAAAGAGACTACATACTTTAAAAAATTAAGGTATAAAAGAATGAAATTCCTGTTTTGTGGTGTATCTAATCTCTTTACAATGTGTTTGGCTAACCAAGCCTCCAAACAGAGCTAAGCAATGCCCATATGTCTCGGCTCAAGAAAATTGATTGTAGACCACAAGATACGAGATGTATATTAAATGTCTATATGAACAGAATTACTGTCGTAAATTTGTGGTGTGGTTTACTAGCGATTTGGTATCATGTGTTGTTCAGGGGTCAAATATTCATTTCAGAAGTGTTTTGTTTAACCCATTGACTTGCAAAATGATTTATTTACCTCAACATCAGTTGCATAGGCAGTCGTTCAACCTGGTCGAGATCGCATTCGCATTTACACTGCTAAAAGAAAGTGGTCATATGCGGTTCAGACCACCTTCAAATATGGTCTGAGCAATCAGATCTCGAGGCAACCTCAGTGCACGTTGGTTGCGTTTACACCTGTACTTTACAGCTGTTCACTTGTGATCTGATCACCAAAATCAGATCTAATGCAAGGAGTAAACAGGGCCAAAGATGCATCCTAGGATGTGCGAGGACACATCATCAGTGATGTTTCCTGAGGTCTTCGGGTGTTTCGGGAGAGCAAACATGAAGTATATTTCTTAAAACATTCTTAAAAACTTTTGCAAGGCTCTACAAGATCTTGAAGCCAAACCGGGATTTCATGTGGCTGTATGAAGCAGTGAAAACAATGTTTCTACAGCAAAAACAGCCACAAGTTTGCGATTTTTGCACCTAGACAGACCTTCAGTATTCAAACTCTGCCCCTGCTCCTAGGTCACTGTAATGACAATAGATGCACTGTATTGTAGTTTTACCACATAATTGTCTCTAAATAATTTTCTTTTAGGATCACCAATCTTCAATTATGACCGTCCTATTTGGATTTGATTTTAAGTTATACTGTGAGGTACTGAAATATAAAATGTCTTCTCAAATGGCTTAAAGTGCTGTAGTTTTGTTTTAGTTTGTTTTTTCAACTCAAACATATTCATCTGATGTAACATTAAGTGGTTTGTGAAAGAATCAGTGTTAGAATCATACACTGTTACATCAATGAGCTTTAGTTTGGAATGTAGGCTCTAGCTTTTAGAGTAGAAAATGTCTGTTCAAAATTTAGGGGGCTACTCAATAATCTGTACTGTGGAACACATGCAGTCTATCTGAACAGTTGATTGGTATCTCAAAGGTTAGGGTGAATCTAGTTGTACCTGAATGTACACAAGCCAGTTATACCTATACCCAAGAGCTCAGAGAATTACTAGCTGGATAACAGAATTACTTTCACATTAACATAACTGAGTTGCTTTCACTTACAAGAGGTTCCAGTTATTCTCTCTGATATTCTCACTTTTCTCTCTTTTTTCTGTCTCCTTCCTCGTCTCTTTCTCTCTCTCCCTCTCTCTCTTTCTTGCTCCTTTTGTTCTCCTTGTGCCTATTTATCACAGTGTGAAGGTTGAAAGAGATATTATTAATCCTGTGGAATGGAGGCAGGGTTAGCGGCATGGATCGCATTGTGAGAGTGGTAATGATAGGGAGACGTGCTTGGCCAGTGGTCTGTGCGGGCTTGATGAATGGGGAGCAGGGGCAAAGTGAGTGCCGCTTGGTGGCGGGCCGCTGGGCCGTGAGATGCCCCCACCTCATCCGCCACCACCCAACCACCCACCCACCTGGCACCCTGTCCCACCCCAGCACAGATGCAAGGGTAAAAGGAGGAGAGCCACACACACACACACACACACACACACACATACACACTCTTTTTTCCACACTCATTCTTCTTGTTCCCTCCTTTCCCTCTGTCTATAGTCATATGCAAACTTCTTCATTTTTAGATTGTACCTCTTTAAATTGTTCTCTCTCTCTCTCTCTCTCTCTTCTCTCTCTCTCCCTCTCTCTCTCTCTCTCTCCCTCTCTCTCTCTCTCTCTCATGCAGCTGTTTTAATTTATTCAGCACACATCACTTAAATCTTGAAACCGTAAATGCATGATTATTTGGTTTGTTTTCATTCATGTAATGTTCATTAATGAGCTAATAGTCTGCTCTAGTCTACAGTGAGGTTTGTTTTGTTTTCATTTATTTAAATGATAGATAGATAGATAGATAGATAGATAGATAGATAGATAGATAGATAGATAGATAGATAGATAGATAGATAGATAGATAGATAGATACCTTGGCCAAAGGTGAGGGTGGCTACTTAGTTCTGAATAATTAAAACTGTCCCTCACAATGCCTAATACATGCTGATTTTAAATGAAAATTATATTAAAGGAAAAAGGAAGTAAATGTGATAGTGTTTATTGTCTTTATGCTTCTATTCCTTTTTATCACATCTATGTTTTATTTAACTTTGAACTTAAATTAACTTTGTTCCTGTTCTCTTTGTTGGCTCCAGTTTACTAGAAATAGTAGTGTATTTCGCAAGAATAAGAACACTTCCAAACAAATTCAGAATTAAGTTTCTGCTAATCACACTGAAATGTTAGTCACACAACAGAAAGAATACAAATGAATACAATTGAAATCTTAAATGATTTTGCGTTAATTTAGCCATATGTCAGTTTTCAAAAAAAAACAAAAAAAAAAAACATTTTAAGTCACAAATACACAAAGACACATATGATATCATTACAAACATCACTGTGATTACATACAAATCACACAATTACACATTTTTTCTTTTCTTTTTTTTTACCCACTCTAAGACGGGTGAGATGGGTTTGCTGTGGAGTGCTGATAAATTTTCAGCAGACATGGAACGTGATGCTTTTACAGGTGGGCCTTTTAAAGCGACTGTCACCGGCTGACATGCCATGTCTGAGATGATGACGGCCCTGACAATACAACAAGCCAATCAACTCTGCTCTATTACTCTAAGTGTCGTGTGTGTGTGTGTGTGTGTGTGTGTGTGTGTGTGTGTGTGTGTGTCGTGGAGGGAGCTCTTACCACGTCACGGCACTCAGACTCTCCCCGGCACTGGATCCGCATCTGCGGACATAGCTGTGGTGTGTTAACATAGCCATATAATTTACCTCTGGTAGTATAACAAACACCAGTCTCACTATAGCTCTCCTTGCTTAGTCTTTAGGTACTGAGTGTTGGGTATATGTGTTATTTTGTATGTATACATTGACACTGTCATACATATTGTATGACTATATCCCCAATTTGTAACTTCTGAAAGGTGATAGTGATGTGCTCTGGTTTTTTGGATCGATAATAAATATTAAATCAATATTAAAATTCCTTTAACACTGTTAAGATTTCGTCAATGTT
>NC_044499.1:10001263-10008763 GCF_902362185.1 Chanos chanos
ACAGAACTAAGAGCCGGTATCGAGACTTTCACGTTTTTTTTCAGTGTACGTTTAGGCGATGGAATCTTTTTGAATTGATGTCAAAATTGAGATCCGCTGCAGCCGGGTACAACGTTGGCATGAAATTACACGACTGTATAAGACTGCAATGTCAGCCTGATACAAAACTTAAGTCTAGAACATAACCAAATGAAAGTCGGTTGTCACAACATGTTTTGTTGTACATTTCACTGCGTACTCTTTTAGGCTCTTTCTGTGGTGCAGTCTTCTGTAACTCAACAAAAAAAAAAAACAGAAAAACAACAAAAACAACAACAACAAAATACATTTCACTCTTTGGAACAGTTAGACTGACACCACTTGACTGGAAGATTGATGTGGGTGAGTGGTCAACCTTTACCTCCATCAAATGGGTGCACTGTTCTCCAAATAACAGGTGTTACCCTGAGTCATAATAGCCATGCTCTGTACAGGGCAAGAGCTGACTGATAGCATTGACTCCAATTTCTACCTGAGACACATTGGCACAGGTGCCGCACCAAACCCGGCTGTGGACGGGTGTCGATCCTTGGCGGAGGCAAACAGTTTAATCCGATTTTTTTATGTAAGTCTTTGTCTAAACAAGAAATGTAAAAAAAAAATTTAAAAAAGCTTATCAAATATTTGGTCACAATTAAATGAAGCTCATTAACTTAAAAAGATAATGTCAAGAAACTGAATGGAGGGCAGTTTGAGCAGAGTTTATCCTTTGGATCTGTGACTGAACTACGACCAAACACTACATTCACGTATAATTTATAAATCTGGCACAATAGCAGTATGTATCTGTTATTCTGGTTGACTCACTTATATGTTAAAACTGATTTTTTTTTTTTTTTTTTGTACTGTGAGAGATATTTTATGACGCAGTGTTCACAGCGAAACCTGCTGATATAATCCTTTAAGTTACATTAAATATCAGTAAGAGTTATCAGTAATTTGAAAAATAAATATCAGTAGTCTGAAGTATACTACTAGTAAATAAATGACAAAGTTAAATCCAAATAGTGAAAGTAAACAAAGTAAAATTTCCCTGTCAAGTAAATAGGAAAAACGCACTCATTTACGTTTGTTGAAGGGATCGTTTTGAAATGTTTTGAAATCAGATTTGGAAATCTGTGCCACAGCACGACGAGTGGCTGAGCCGAGGACGTGGGAACTGTGAGTTAGTGGTACTACAGTGTCAGTGAGGATGAGTAGACCAGGACTTAGTGGGTGAGTATCAATGAGATTATACACTGTCACACACACACTCCATAATGAGGCACACACTCCATAATGCACCAACCCAGCCTGTCTCCTCCATCGCCCCATGACACCAGCTTAGAGAGTACACACACACACACACACACACACACACACACATAACCACACACCACTCAGGCCGGCAGCATTGCGAGACAGCCATGCATGTTGTGTTTCATGTCGCCACAGTGTCTTGTCACATTTCCTTCTTGTCTGCCACACGGCTGGCCGCCGGTCCTCCCCACACACACACACACACACACACACACACACACACACACACGCCTGACATGTAAGTGGCCTCGTCTGCTGTCGATCGATGGCTGCTGGCACTTCCTTCCACAGCCCAGGAAAAAACAATTAAAACTCATCGATCCTCTGTAGGCTTCTGCCATGAATATGCAGGGCCTTCTCCTTGACCTTCAAAGCTTGGGAAAGCCAGGTGACTTCATTCTTCTCCTTACTGCCACCACATCCCTACTTCTCCTTTTCAGAAACTGCCCCCCACCCCCCCCCCACCGCAACTCACTCACACACACACACACACACACACACACACCTGCCCGCCGAAAGCAACCACAACTACCACCTTTTCTCTTTTTTACTTCCTTCACTTACAACCCAACCCTCACCACACACACACTCCAACACACACACACACACACACACACACACACACACACCTGCCCACCGACCGCAACCACAACTACCACCTTTTCTCTTTTTTACTTCCTTCACTTACAACCCAACCCCTCACCACACACACACACAGACACACACACACACACACACACACACACACACACATACCATCCTGTGTATGGATATTTCTTTTTATGGCCATATGTGAATTCCTTTTTTCACAACGCCGGTTTTAAATCTCTCACGCCGTTACATGACATTCCCATGTGGAGATAAGCTTTTATTGTGTTTCTGTGTCATACCATCACCGCGTCAGATGTTTCTCAGTCACACCACCCCTGACATTACAGTCTTCCTCTGATTGCAGACAAACAAGCTAATTATTCTTCCGCAAGACACGCGCCGGGGGAAACGCGTGTGAACTGTGAAAGGAACCTTGCTCTTTTGCTCTGGATAGCCACGCGTTTGAAAACACACTCAACATGAACCGCTTTAGTTAACAAAGAATCAATTATGCAAAAATAACATGCTAGCATATGTCAGTCAAGGAATTGGTAGTCAGTGGAATGTGCATTCACTGGTGAATGCATAAATTGAGCTTGATCAAAGGCTTGTCTTGGGTCAAATGATTTTATCGGATCTCATGTTGGTGTAGTTATCATCCTATCAGTTTGATGTTTGTTCTGTGTGTGTGTGTGTGTGTGTGTGTGTGTGTGTAAATAATTATTGTTTTACTTGGCCTTTAGTTGGCTTTGATCCACACAAAGCTGCTTGGTCTATACTGTGTGGTCTGACATAACCACGTATAAGAACTGTGGAATTGCCTGCTTGTGTGTGTGTGCGTGTGTGTGTGTGTGTGTGCGTGTGTGTGTGTGTGCACGCATGCACATATCTATTATGTTTAGTATGTGCAAATTTATATGTGATTTATATGTAGAGGCTTCCACACGTAGGTGTATGCAGTGGTATCTCCCCCGCTCTCTCTCTCTCTCTCTCTCTCTCTCTCTCTCTCTCTCTCTCTCTCTCTCTCTCTCCCTCTCTCCCTCTCTCTTCCCTCTCTAAGCTAAAGCGACAGGGTGTCCACAGAGGCTGGCATGTCCTCCTGCTGTGAACAGAAGTGCTGAATCCGTGTGGCTGGAGAGGTTCAAGCTGCCGTCCATCAGCTTTTCTTAGCATCTCTTCAGCCCAGCTGCTCCTCGCCCATCTATTGTGTCTGTCTGCCCCCCTCTGTCAGCTCACAGTGAGAAGGGGGGTTGGGGGGGGGGGGGGGGGGCACACGGAGGGATTGTAATAGAGACCGACTGTAGTCACATTCTGGCTGATGTTCAGTGAGTATACCCCCACCCCACAACCCCTCCAAACACCCCCCCCCAACCGTGCCAGGACTAATCTGTGTTTATTGGGCCCTGACCTGACCACTGCCCGTTGAAAAATCGGCATGCGTTTTTTTTTTTGTTTGTTTTTTTTAACCTTCTTGACTGATGACAAAACTGTGATGAAATTCTACCGTTGCCGCTGTGTTTGTTTTTTCACGTTTTTGCTCCGCTGCTACTTATTGTCGTTTGACATTTTTTCGACGTTACGGGAGTTTTGCTGGCAGGCTGCAGGTTCTGAGCGTGTTCCTTTTCAGCGTAGCTCCATTGTTCAACTATCTGAATGAAAAAGAGAGAGAAGCTCATTTTTTGAATGGACATCATTACAGAGATTATGAAAGAAGATCCAACAGTAAAAAAATGCATCTTCCCCCAAGCTTGAAGAATATTCCAGAATCTGTGTTTTTGCAGATTGTTTCTGCAACCAATGATCTAACTTCTAAAGGAGTGAAAAGAGAGGCAGAAAACAAACAACAAAATAGTCCTTGTTCATCGATACATCATTCTTTTTTTGACCTATATGTAGGACTTTTAAAAATACTTTTTGTCTTTTTGTTTATTCACTAAGGCCAGGAAAATAATTAAAGGTCCGTGTGTCATTAACCGTTCCGGTTTAGAGAACATATAGAAAATAGGTGTTTGTTTCTCCTCAAAAACCCACCTATTTTCAGATTTGAAGGTGGGGATTGAAGCAGCAGCAGCCTGCAGTGGTAACCGTTTTAAAAATCCACGGGATGACAGAGACACTATCTGGCCAGAGAATCGTTTTTAATTCTCGCCAGACAGATGCCGCCTATCAGAGTCCGGCCTCGGTCCGCAGTCATGTAGTCTTCAACTCCCTTGAAGCTCCAGTTGCAAGTGCTGCAGTCAACACTGGCGGCATAATCGATGCAGGCCAACGCTCATTGTGAGGCAATTTGGTCTGAAGTGCCACAGGTCAGGTAATTCTTATTCCGCACCATGCCAGACCAGCCTGGAGTGCTGTACCATTCAATATCAGTGGAAATGTACACATATTGAACACATCACACGAACAGTTTCCAAAACGAACAATGACAGCTGTTTCCAAATGCAATCCTTGATTTCACACATACCGGTGCAGGCGCTCACACACACAAACACGCGCGCGCGCGCGTGCGCACGCTCATGCACACACACGCACACACACACACACACACACATACTCACACACACAAACACACACACCCACACAGACATACACACACACACACACACACACACAGACTCACAGACACACACACACACACTGAGATTAGGTTAACTTTAAGTGGTCACACATGTTCAAGCCTCAGTTGCTGCTCTAATCCTCTTTTTGTATTGACATTTGGGGATTTTCCTTTGGACAGTCACATATAGAAGTAAAAGAGCAGGTTTACCTAAAAAAAAAAAAAAACAAAAAAAAACAAGCAGGTGGTCTATCAATTTTTCTTTGCTGGCAATCTTCACTGTGCTATGAAGCATATCAAGGGGGAGTTACAATATTCTCACTTTCTCTGACACTGAGAATGAGAGGAAAAAAAAGGCAATATGTTCATAGGCCCCGGTTTGTAGGTGAAATTGGCATAAGGTGTCGTTCTGTGACCTGAGGGTGAGGAGTTTGGTTGTGCCCATGTAGCACCCACGCACCTTCCTCCTACAGTCCTCACTACACACACACACACACACACACACACACACTCACACACACACAGCTGAGCCATTCTGAGGAGTAGGGCCGTGGCAGCACAGGTGGAAAGTGTAATTGCCATAAGACATATCATATCACATGCTCAGTGTCTGACCTCTGATATTCCTCCTCATCTCTGGCCCATCTCTGGTGTCTGTCTGGACATGTCAGATCTATCCATACTGTCTTTATCGTCTCCTGTACTCCTCACAAATGTCTCAAATCAATGCATTTTTATTCAGAGTCATCCTCTGAGCAGTCATCTGTTGTTATTTATCTATCTGTCTCATATATAATATAGGTGTGTGTGTGTGTGTATCTGGTAGTTATGTACCCATGGTCCTGTGGTATGTTATCTGCCAGTGTAGCTAATCAGACACAGGTGGTTCTTACAGTCACGAAGCCTTTAACAGAGCTGAAATATCTCTTTTCTTCTCAGCCAGGGTGCAGTCGTTTACACGTCTACCGATGGCCTGAGCCGAAGCGTGCCCGGCTGGCTGATTGATTTCCAGCCAGCTGGAGATAATTCGCCAACAATTAAGCAATTAAACAATTTCCTTCAAACCAAATATCAAATTAAGCAGCCAATTGCCCACACAGGGATGAATTATTGGCAGGCTGAACTGATAAGGACTGAGGGAAATCGTGACATTTTAAAGAGGAGAAGAAAACTGTGCTGGAAAACAGTTGTCCCATATCCCGGTTTTCAGTTAATTGTACATATTTTGATGTCTGTCAAACCAAAATTCTTAGTGAATTTGATGTTTATTGGTCTTTAATTATTGGACAGAAACAACGATTCACGACTTAATGAGGTATCATTTTCATCATCAGTCAGATCAAGGCCTTTGCATGTGTGTTGATCTGTAAACTCTGTACTTGTATGTGTGTGTGTGTGTGTGTGTGTGTGTGTGTGTGTGTGTGTGTGTGTGTGTGTGTGTGTGTGTGTATGTTTGAGAGAGAGAGAGAGAGAGAGAGAGAGAAGAGGTGCAGACGGCCATGTCTGTTTGAGTATAGTCAATTTTACAGCTCAACTCCTACCGCAGAACTGACAAATCAATAAAAGTTAAGGAGATAAATTATTTAAAGCCAACTCTAATTAGTTAGCTATTCCTGAACTATGGATTCCTCTACAATATTGATGACGGAGTCCAGTTTATGGAAGGATGAGAGTTGTCTTATTCTCCTCAGAGGAACTAGCTTTTTTTTTTCTCACATATAATTCTCAGGCCTTTAGGAAACCAAGCTAACACAAACCTGACATCTCAGATATGTATCTTTATTTAGCAAGACTATTACTCAAATAATCAGTTTTGATTTCACAAGCTGTGATCTCACAAACTGATTGTGACTAAAGGCATTACACCTAGACAAACATCACATGAACATCTGTTAAAAAATTTCAGTCTTGAGAGCATGTTTAAAAAGTTTGATAGTAAAACAAAAAGTAATTCATGCACGTTCAAAGTAATTTAATATTAAAAATGGGCATGATATAAAATAAAAGACCAAAAAGTAAGTCACATAAACCAAAACACCACTTCTTCTATTTCCTCTACCCCCCCACCACCCCCACCCCTCATCCTCCTCTCTCACTCAATCATCCCTTCTTCCTTCATCCCAGTCTTCTCTTTGTCTGGAAGGGAGTTGTTATCAGGCTCACAGGGAGGGGGCAGACTATTGATCATGTCTTTTAATTACCCCCAGTAAACCAAAAGGGCTAAATTAACTTCCCTGTGCCCTGAAAAAGCCATGAATATTTCAGAGGGAAGAGACCCGCCGTATGTCACTCAGTTCCACTCCAGTCAAACACTTTTCACACTTATTTATCTGCCCCTCCCCATTCACACACCAAAACACACACACACTCACACACACACACATACAGACACAGAGAGGGGTCCTGTCTTTCACAAGAAACGTACAAGGGCTGCCAAATTATTATGTATGGTAATGTTAAACATGTACACACACTCACCAAATGTACAGTGCTTTACTGAATCAGTGGGGTGATGTTGTAGTGAGGTCACTACACAGCTGTTGGCACCCGTTAGCTCCCTGGGGATGAATGCTCGATATTGGTTGAAAAACTATAGCTCAGTGTCCCTTCTCTCTCTCTCTCTTTCTCTCTCTCTCTCTCTCTCTCTCTCTTTCTCTCTCTCTCTCTCTCTCTCTCTCTCTCTCCCTCTCTCCCTCTCTCCCTCCCTTTCTTTCTGCTCTGATGATGGACTTTAGTGGGGGCATCTGCCTGGCAGGACACCAGAGTCTCTGACAAGCCGTAATCCAGTGCTATGTGACAATCTGTCATCCGTGCCAAGCCCTGGCATGGGCCAGCGGCTTCCATCAGCCACCAGCAGAAGGCTGGCCAGGCCACGCTCTAAACTTAGACTCCATTTGAATAACGTCCGCGGAGTGGCGAGCCAAGAGGATTTGTGGAGACAAAACAACAGGACTCAAGACAACTAGGCCTGATGGCGCCAAGCAATGTGCTGGTTAAGCTGTAACTGGAAAAAA
>NC_044499.1:10013763-10021263 GCF_902362185.1 Chanos chanos
TTACCCACCACCCCCACCCCCACCCCAAAAACAGTCATGGCACACATAAAAACTCAATGTTATTCCCATTCGCCCCTGATGTGGCCGCGCTTTTGCCGGATGATTTAAATAGGAAAAATAAGCGTTCCCGTAAACAGCCCTCTCCTTTATTGGACGGTCTTGAGGGACCAAGTTTTGGGCCAAGTTTCCTGGTCTACCCAGGGCAGAGCACTAGCTCATCCTTACATCTCTTTGAGATGTTCTGTTTACCATGCAGAAGAAAATATCATCAAATTCAAATAAACAAAGCTAAAAAAAAAAAAAAAAATCAACACCCAACAAATCATCTGCAGCGACATAATCATATTCCTTTTTATTTTCATTTTGGCTTTAAGTTGTATTGATATTATTCTCCTCTGTTGTGTAAATTACAGAAATATAAATGTCTTCATTCCTAGAGCGTAAAGATGATCTTACAGTATGTGCCGGATTCCCCTCCCCCGAGACTAACTAACTGCTTTTTTATGGTATTCTTCCTCATAAAATGAAGAGTCATTCGGAGGCAAGGCGAGAAATAAATTAAAGCTTGTTTTTTTGGGCACACATGAAATACAGACCTTAGTGTGTTTGAATGGGCTGTTTTCCATACCCTTACCTCCCACACCTGCATGCGTCATCTCATTATTACACCCCAAACAACAGTTTTTACACAGTTTGTTCTGATGTAAATGAGGTCTCAGCAAAGTGGGTATGATTCTCATGAGTTTTAATGATGGAGGTTCACATACTCTCTATCAATGTCACTCAAGAGAATAGTGACAATTCAACACACGGGGAATACGACATTATAATGAACAACGGGCTAATTCAATGCGTTCTCATTGAACCCATGCACAAGGCTCCCATTTTAATGACTGATTGTTTAGACTTTGGGGTTTCTATATTCCTCATGAATTAATTGGAGGAGATCTGGCACAATATCTACACACTTGCAGAAATCACAAACAAAAATAGATGTAAATGTTATGATTATAGAGCCTCCATTTACAGTTCCGTCCTGTTTGATTTTTGCACATGATACAAACAGATGATGAGGGCTTGTAGTGCGTGTATGTGTATATGCATGTGTGTATGTGCGTATGTGCATGTGAGCGTATGTGTGTGTGCATGCTCACATGTGTGCGTGTGTGTGTGTGTGTGTGTGTGTGTGTGTGTGTGTGTGTACGCCGTCTCGAGGTATTTGGGTCTAATGAGTGGTTTGGTGCGAGAGCTAGTTAGTACGGGGGAGTGTTTGGGATGTTCCGAGACGGCTGATTTAAGGTACGGGGGTCAAAGGGCAGTCCAATTACGTCCTCAGAGAGAGCGGCCCCTGCCTCTTTGATTTGGCAGTTCTAAAAGGCTAGCGGGGGTACGGGGGGTCTGTGGCAACAGCAATAAGGGGGTGTTAATTGGAGCATGTTGTTTCTGGCGTATGAGCTTTCAGGCCAGGGCAGAGCGTTAGCATCAGTTTAATTGCAGAGGCAAAGGCCTTCATGTCCTCTACAGCCGAGACCTCTCGCGTGCCCACATGCCCAAAGCCAACTTACACAGGGATGCAAAACATCCGCAGCCAAGCCCGCTTAGTTACGACACGCACTTAATGACATACGGAAGGCTCGTCATCAATGGAATCATCTAGAAAATACTTGTGCTCTTTTTATTTTGTTTATCTTTGAAGTAACGTAACTCAAATAATGTGAACGCTTTAGAAGCATAATGCAAAAAAGCACATGGGTTTTTGGGTTTTTTTGGGGGCGGTGGGGGGCAGTGGGGGGGGGGGTGGTTTTGTGTCGGGGTTTTTTGGGGGGGTTTTTGTTGCCGTTACATGTGAGGGAGATAGAGGAGGTGCAAAACAGGATCTCATTTCTGCTGTAATTAGCCAGGCTGTCTCCCAGGCCACTGGTCATTGTAATGTTTAATTACAGACTAAACAGAGGACGGGCCTTCACAATGGGTGTCCTGACAGCCAGTTCTACTGGAATAGAGCCATCCACTCGTGCTCACATTCACTTACACTGCCACTGTGAATTACCACATGTATTAAACGCTCACGGCAATGTGTTAGGCCCCATGCATCTCGCCACCGAAACCTAGTGACTCCCAGAACGACAGAACCAAGCATTATACAATTAGTGAAGTCAACATATAGGCGAAAGTAAATGCTAAAAAGAAAAAGAGAAAAAGAATAAAAGGACACTGTTTAAAGAACCTTCGGAAGACCATAACCCATATTTAGCATGGTGGCCCTCATCATCACATTGCCCTCATCATCTCTCTCTCTCTCTCTCTCTCTCTCTCTCTCTCGTCTTATGTAGCCTAGCAGGTTTTGTGATTGTAATATTTGTGTCCATGTTGATTATTGCTTCTCTCTGCTCGTCGACACAGTGCAATTTGTATGAGACGAGCTATTGAGCTGTTAAATGGAGCCCGGTGGCACGTTGAGCCTGTCATAAAGCATGTCCTCTTTATTGGCCTGTTCTGTGTGCAGGGGTCTAGTCCTCTTTAATCCAGTGCTAAGAGCATTCTCTTGGGCCCCAACACTACAGCCCTGTAAAGAGCTACCTGATCAATGCCTGTCACTAGAGCCTGCCTATTTAAAGTATATGCTACACAGGCACTGCAGGGATTCTCAAAGCCCTGCTCCAGTGCTCTTTGAGTAAAAAAAAAAACAAAAAAAACCTTCCCTAGGTCAAAGCTTAGTACGTCCTGTACATCCTGGTCCTGACCACTGTTCCTCCAGGCCTCGTTTTCACAGCCCCGTAGCGCAGCGGATGTATCGATTGTGAACTGACTGCCAATAGTGTTTGAGTCAGCGAACTGGTTTATGTCGGACCGTTATGACAGGCCGGGGATGGGAGGTGCCTTAACTCATATAAAGTTTAAAGAAGGACTAGAAGGATGGAAGACTCTTACGGATATATCGCTAGACAGATAAGCAGGGAGAGAGAGCGCGAGAGAGAGAGAGAGAGAGAGACTCAGATGAATTGACACTCATTAGACTGTTTTCTTCTGTACCTCATCATGCATACCTGAGTGTTTATTCATAGTGATATGTTAGTGTGTCTCTTCAGGTCTTGCCTGCAGGATAGAGAGGTAGAAAAGATAGATAGGGTCGCTGCTAGCAGTGGGTTTATATGATGTAAATGTAGACAGTCCACTGTAAATCTCTCTCTTTGTAGCTCTACGTCTATTTCAGCTGTTTTGTTTTGTTTTGTTTTTTCTTCATTTGTCGAAATGATTCACTCTTTATGTTCGCAATTATATGCCTTGTGTCAAAAACAGATTATATTTCAGGGCAAGAACTGATTATGAGTCTCGAACTGAAATAAAATATACATTTTAATTAAGACTACTCTGTTGATACTACATTATATTTACACACAGAGCGTAATCTATCACACTGAGTACTTCTAATTATTCTTGAGAAAATATTGTTTTGCCTTTAAATAAACAACAACCCTAGAAATCCATTGACTCCAATTGAAATAATATTTCACAGCTCTTCCTTTTCACCAGGCAATGGTGATGTCTGTGGCTCAATCTCTGAGAACATATGCGAGTCCTGTTTTGTTTCTAGCTTTCTCTATTTCAGGTCAGTCAAACGGCACACGGGCACAATGATGCCTTACCAATGCTTATAAGACACATGTTGCTTCAACAACACAAAGAGCATCAGTCAGCACCTGGACATCCCATAATTCCAAACAGCCCAGTCTCCCCATTACCACAGAGTTAAGAAGAACTTCTACAGAGTGGTACCAAACACACACACCCCCCCCCCTCACCCCCCACCCCCAAAAAAAGAGTCCTGCCCCAGAAGACAGCATAAATCAGGCTTTCTCTCTGTCACACCCAATAGAGGTGCACCACCAATCCAGAGACCCAGCACAAGGCCCTCTCCACCTGCATGATCTGTGATGCGTGAGGGCTGATGGATGGTCTCTTTCCCAGGGTAGACACCATGATGAACACCAGGCCTGGAGACGAGCCACGCCTGGGAGACAGACCTTCTCGATGAGGCAGCCCCTTCCTGCAGGCCTCTGTACCTCTCTGACTTCTCGCTCTCTCGCCATCCATTCTGCTGTCTTTATTTATTCATCCACTCACACCCTGTTTGTTTTTTAAGCAAGACAAATCGAAAGGAATAAAAGCCAGGCGAAGAGATGTTGGTTTTGTTGTTTTTCTTTTTTTTCTTTTTTTTGTTCCATTCCGTGTCAGACAGTTAAGCATAGAGTTGTGCATCATGCTACATGGTTATGCATAGCATGTCAGAGACAAGGTATGATTAAGACTTCGAGAGTTACAACAGCAGTGCATGCTGGGAAACATGTCATTCCAAGTGATTTGGCTGACAGGGTCCTGAAACCTTCAACACTGAGAAGCTCTCAGATAGGCAACCAAGAAGCTAAAGATATCGTTTACTCAACTCGTACTCCACAGTCTGAAGAAGTTACAGTGTGCCCATGTATAATGTGAAAAGCACAGATGAGAAACAGCAGCAAACCTGGACAAAGATTTGGGAGAAAAGACACGTAATCATGTTTCAACAAAATCAGTTAGTAATGGATTCAATACTGAGAGCCATTGTGGCTGAAGTTGAAAATCATAGGTTTGTGTGTGTGTGTGTGTGTGTGTGTGTGTGTGTGTGTGTGTGGCTGTGTGCACATGCTTATGTGCATGTGTGTGTGTTTTGTGCCTGTATCCATCACGCTAAGAATTTATCTGCATATTCAGCACCTTGGACAGCAACCATATCTATCTGCTCCATACCCAGTCTGCATATCCTTGGATGGTAATTCTGTGTAGTGATTCACCATAAATTCCTCTTTTATCCTAAAGAGTAAAAAAATGACATTTTTATGATGATCACAGTTGTAAGTGAGCATGTACACCAAGCTTTTGGCTTCTGCATACAGAAATGAGCTTACTTTTCTCAAGAGAGCGCCCAGATCTAACATCAAAGTGGATATCATTAAGTAGAAGAGTTCCTTACCTGAGTTCCTGCACTCGTTTGGATTCTGATACAAACATCATCATCGGCATCAAGTCTTCCCCCCCACCCCACCTCCCCTCCCCACTATGAGGGTAGGTCTGACGGACAGTTCCACTAGAGTCCAGTGGAGTTTCTCCATGCAGCAATTCAGGAAGAGAGCACTTCAGTCAGCAGGGCCGAGGGAAGCCGTGGAGGGGTGTGTGTGTGGGGGGCGGGGGGGGGGGGGGGGGGTGGGGGTGAAAAACAAGACCGATCCCCAGAGTGTAACTCAATAAAGGCAAAAGTGTCATGTTGACAAATGCACAGTGGGAGATATTATTTATAGCACAGACTATGTTAAACAGCCTGGGTTTGTTCTGTGTACTTTCTCTGCGTTTGAAAAAAAAAAAAACGACTGGGGTAAATCTTTCCCTCTGCGGGCAGTGATAAATAAGGACAAGGAGAGCTGCTGCTGCTGCTTCGTCAGGCACCAGGGCTGTTGTTGATGCTCGTACATGTTTACCCCCAACCCCAAGCCGCTCTATCACCGCTCTCTCTCTCTCTCTCTCTCTCTCTCTCTCTCTCTGTCTCACACACACACACACACACACACACACACACACACACGCACGTCTGCACACATCTCCACATAGAGAAGCAGGGCTGAAAACTGTGAGAGGACAGACACAGGCTGATAGATAGGGCTGGCTTTAATTTTGTCCAGAGGGGGATCAAGGCTCTATCTCTCTCTCTCTCTCTCTCTCTCTCTCTCTAATTCTCCCTCTCTTTCTTTCTCTTCTCTCTCTTTTTCTTTTCTACCCCCGGAACAAACAAATATTTGTCCTCATTACTAATTAAACAGAAAGAAGAGGAGCACAAAGGTAAATTGACAACAAACCTTCCTCCAGCCCCCTACGCACAGTCACACACACGCGCCGAGATCATGCCCCTGGAAAAACGACTATGTGTTTGTGATTTACGAGGCCTGTTGCATACGGGCCCGTGCCTCTACCAGTAAGCTATTCATAAACAAAAGCAGCTAAATAATGAATGTCTCTCCGGCTGTGTGGCTTGCCCATGTGGCGCTTAAATGAATAGGAATTAGTGGGGAAGAGTCGAGCTAGGCCCTGTGTGATGTTGTTTATGTGTACGCAGATATTCATTTATCTCCTCAGCGTTGGTTGCCATGTGTTGAGGGCCAGAGCATAGTAGCTGTAAAATTCAGTGTGTCGTGTGTGTGTGTGTGTGTGTGTGAGACTCTGTCAGAGATGGCTCATAAGAGAGAGGTATCCAACATTCTCATCAAGGATACCAGGAAGTCTTTATTCGTTACGGACTTTTAACACACACATGCGTACGTATCATTTTGCATTAGAGCTATAGACCGACATTATAAAGAATGACATTATAAAGAATTTCATTAACTCACAGACCCAGATTAGTTTCTGTGTTTAGGAGAACACCTCCCCAGTGCACCACCACCAACCCCATCCGTAGAACTATCCGGTTATCACGACGGTGAACGGACTCGGACGTGGACAGGACGCTATTATATCCGCCCCCCGGAGGTTTTTGGTTTTAGACCTCTGAGAGGAAGGTCTGACAAAGCACGTTGTATTTTCGTCGTGACCTCTCAAAGCTTCCCCCGTCAACCAAAGCCCGTCACGTTCTTGCCACTCACGTGAATCAGCGAGCTGCTGGAAATTTCAGAGAGAGAGAGAGAGAGAGAGAGAGAGAAAGAAAAAAAAAGAGAAATACGTAAAACGCAGTGAAAAACGCTGACCTTTCCTCTGTCCAGCGGCCCAGCCCAAAGTCAGCACTCGTTTAACGACACCTGCCATCCAGCTCTGCTTTTCCCTGACTTAGAGCTTGTTTCAGGGGGCAGATCTGTCAGAAGTGTTGAATTAGTGAGTCGTGTGATCTAATGGCAGGTCGCACCCACCCCCCCCCCCACCACCCCCCTCCCTCGTCCACAGGCCTGGAGACACACGCGTAAAGTCAGAGCACAAGCGAGACCAGCGAATCCCCCCCCCCCCCCCCCCCCAACCACCACCACCCCCCAGGCTGACTGACAGCTGCACGTCAAGGGACGGACAGGCGAGCCACGTCATTCATACATGCTCATACACACAGACACATTCAGAATACACTCATTCCATCGGCGTGGACAGTGGAGCGGACACCGATGAGTATCTTTTACACGGGGAACAGACACGCGTGCAAGTCAAGTCGCTCCATGAGAATGGGCCAAAACCAGGCCAGTGCTGTACGGCTCTGGGGCAAATTCAACTGGCCATGGAGTTCAACTCTAACTGAAGTGCTTCAATATTGAATATAGACAAAATATTAGACAGGGTTCCATTTCTGTTATGTCTAACAATAAGGAAGAAGTTCATTGTTCAAGCGTTATGGTAATCATTCCTACTGAATATATAGTTAATGTATAAAAACCTCAGGATTGATGTTCTCATGACAAAATGGGCTGAGTTTGGTTATGCGATCCGATTGGT
>NC_044499.1:10026263-10028763 GCF_902362185.1 Chanos chanos
TTTATCTGTCGTGAGAGTGATTATGTTGGTGGTCTGTTAAGCAACACAGAGTCTTCTTAATGAAAGCTGTTCCTACATCAGACACACACGCGTATACACACCTACACACACACACACAGTATATCTAAGTGTTGACAGAGCTATACTAGCTGGACCTGGGTGCTCCCACAGTGTCCGATAGTGACTGATCTCTCTCAGGCTGACTCCCAGTCTGGTTAAACCCAAAGGGACAGCTGGCCCAGTTTTACATATGGACTCAATTATACATGCTCGTTAGAAAGTACATCACACGAAAGACCCTAGTCCTACGGATAGAACCGATTAGATTGTTGGTATGAGATTTGTGCAATTTATGAGTCACTCCTGAGAAAGATATAATCCCATTTACTCTGCAGCAGGTCTGAGACCCGGACACTTTCTGTTTTAATGAAGACCACAGAGCAAAAAAAAAAAAACCCAAGGAAAGAACCCTAAGAAACCCTGATAAATCAGAAGTAACAATATTTTATGATTAAAAAAAAAGTTTTATTAGGGAAAAAATTCTGCAGCAAAAAAGAAACGACTTTGTAAATTTAGCTTGGCCGTTTGTGACTATATTTTTGAGACGTATTCTGAGCACAGTTTTAATGGAGAACGGATGGGGATTGCCCGTGTCTTTTGTTGTGTCTCTGTGCTCCCCTGTGTTCTCTCTCTCTCTCTCTCTCTCTCTCTCACTCTCTCTCTCTCTCTCTCTCTCTCTCTCTCTCTCTCTCTCTCTCTCTCTCTCCTTTGGTTGATGAGATTTGTGGTAGTTGTGAGTTGTGTGCTGACGGAGAGCAGCCTGCGTCCAGATCCACCAAGTCTCTAAATCAGTAGAAAATTGGTTCTCGCAAGTTTGATTGTGCTGGTAAATGAAAGTCTGCAACTTGTGTGTTTGTTTGAGACTGTGTGAGTGTATTCATCTGTTGGAATGCCTGCATTTCGGTAGGTAACCTTTACCGCCTCTAACGGACTTTCTATCATTATTAAAATGTAACAACCAGTTAATGTAACTGTAACAACAGGGTTGTTAACACTAAAAAAAAATCTTAGAAGTTATAGGATTACAAAATTTTACAGTCAAACCAACAAGAGATCAACAAGCTTTGTTTTCCTTTTTTTTCCCAAAATTAAAATCAATAAAAAAAAAAAACAACCTGAAACCTGTTTGGACAGATTCCCCCCACAGTCAAAGTCGCAGTCTTTTAGTGGAGTTACCTCTCTACGGTAAAGAGGATCCTCCCAAAACAATGGCAATTTGCATATATTAACACCAGCAGATCCAATAAGAGGGGCATTTTCCAGAATCGGATGTTATTCTCTAATTGATAGAACAGTGCGCGCATGACACACAGCTGTAAAACAATAAATCATCCACAAATGAAAATATCTGAAAAAAGGAAAATAATGAAAAAAAAAAAAAACACTAGATGCAACATTTCCATAAGGCGTTAAAGCAGCATTTAGATAGTTGGTGGGCGGGGGGGGGGCGGGGGGGGGGGGGGGGGGGGGCGGTAGGGTTACAGTGCCCAGGGCTGGCGACATCTTCCCTATTACTCCATTGTGGTGTCCCGCTCCGGCAATGTCTCTGTCAGCATACCATTATTATGAATAGTGAGCATAATGTATTGCCATGAATAGGATTGTCTGCTTGATTGTGATGTATAGTTTTTCATTACTGCTCTCCAGCCCCTGCCATTAGGCATGTGGAAAATTCTATTTATCCCCTAATTTGTAAAAATCCCCTCTCTGTCTGATAGCAATCACAGCACTGTAATTGTCTGTGGAGCAGTGACGGGCAAGGCTTGATGAAGAGCTATGTGTAGAGGAGCGTGGTCTGCTGCCACTGGCCAGCCGAACCTGCCCTCTTGTACCATCGCCTTACACCCCTCCCCACCCCACCCCTCCGCGCACACACGCACACACACACACACACACACACACACGCCTCTGCCCCTCATCCCGGCATGCAATTAATAACCATTTGCAAATGGCAGATACGTAACAGTCCTTCCGTATTCCTTTTCAGGTACCTATACACCATGTAGGCAGGCGCTCCAGCTCTGTCTCCCTCTCCCTCTCTCTATCTCTCACACACACACACACATATACACATACACACGCAGACTATCACACACTTATACATACTCTCTCTATCTCTCTATCTCTCTCTCTCTCTCTCACACACACACACACACACACACATACACATATACGCACATAGACTAGCACACACTTATACATACTGTCTCTCTCTCTCTCCCTCTCTCTCTCTCTCTCTCTCACACACACACACACACTCATACATACTCTCACTCTCACTCTCACTCTCTCACTCTCACACACACACACACACACACACACACATAGACTATCACACACTCATATATACTCTCTCTCTCTCTCTCTCTGTCTCTTACACACTCTCTCTCACACACACACACACACACACACACACACACACACGCTGGGCTGAGACAGG
>NC_044499.1:10033763-10066263 GCF_902362185.1 Chanos chanos
AGGTGAGGGGAGGTGGGTGAGGGGCAGGGGGGGGGGGGAGAGGGAGGGCTCATTCCTTACAGCAATGTCACAAGGTGAAAGTGCAGCAAGATGAGTCACTGACAGTATAGATAATGACTTCCTCTTCCTGCCTGCCCTGGTGCGTCCTGCTTTAAGGTCCCACCTACCACGTGGACCATGTGGAACCATGCCCACAATAACAACCCCCGCTCACCTCATTTCCAAAAAGGCTGGGGACGGGCAGCAGGTGTTTGCCTCGACCCTGCGTCAGTGACAGCATTGTCTGACCGGCTGATGAAAAAGAGAAGCGGATGTTTGCGACTGAAGTTGTGCTTGCTTTCTCTAAGCTCATTGAAAAGTGTATTTGCAGGAAATTCCCCCAAAGTGAGCTAACACCACTTCCACTTCGTGGGTAAACAGATGATAAAGATAACAGAGATGAAAGACAGCAAGCTCTAGATGGACTGCGAGAGTGCCAAACAGATGATTCTATTGAGTGATACCATTAGAAAACGGTTCATAGACTGTGTGTGTGTGTGTGTGTGTGTGTGTGTGTGTGTGTGTGTGTGTGTGTGCGCTCCTACTTATTGCACAGTGGTAAACATCTTCATAACCTCACATCGTCACTTACAAAATGAAACTGCCATCAATCAATAGATCAATTATTCCATCATATTAAATTATTCAGTTGCTCTACTGAGTTCAAATACCTCTTGGCTGATTTTCTGTCTATATTCTTCATTTTCTCGTCATAGGGATCTTTCACTCAGCGGAAATCTTTTACCATGTTCTTTTTTTTTTTTTCTTTCCTTGGATGGTTGCTTGTTGTCAACGGCAGATAAACTGCTTGATTGCGTGACACATTTACTTAAGGGTGAGTGACATCTGGTGGTGGTTAGCTTTAGCAATAGCTCATTACTCAACCCCAAAGAACACACACAAAACCTACAATCACAGTTACAGTTTCTGAGGAAGCTCATTTAGGGGGGTAAGATAAAGTTCCATCGCAACAAAGCTGATGTTTAATTCACGTTTAATTCATTTCTCATTCAGAGGTACATGAGAGAAAGGTCCCTATTTTGTTGTTATTGTTGTTGTATATATATATATATATATGTATGAATTCTAAAATAAGTCAAGCCCTGGGAACCAGAGTTTGGCTTAATAGGAACTTGCAGCTTCTGAATATCATATTCAGCTTTCCCCGTAAGTAGAGTTAAATATCAGCCACTAAATGAAATTGTGTCTCTGACCTCATGGGGAGACAGAGGAGGAGGGGAGGAGGAGGAGGTGGTTGTTTTGGTGGTCACTCTGCCTCTGTGACACATATGCTGAACACAAATATCATACATTAACAGTAATCTGCCATTTTAACACTGATGTATGGCCCCTAAACACAGAGCCACTGGTTCACATCCCCGGCTATAAAACACAGGGACAGTTTAAATATGGACCTGCTGGGCTAGGGATGACTGGCTATCCGTCTCTCTCTCTCTCTCTCTCTCTCTCTCTCTCTCTCTCTCTCTCTCTCTCTCTCTCTGTATCTCTATCCTTTCATCCACAAAACCTCCCTCCATCCACAAAAACCAGGCAGAGCTCAGGTGCCGTGACATTGTACCGCAAATGAACACATTTCCAGCGGCCGGCGTTTCTGATAGCTGTATGCTTCTAAAGAGAGTCGGCTGCTACAGTCCGCCAGAGACAGAAACGGAAGCCCGGTCCTGACCGGCCTTACAGCCCCACTCAGTCCACCACTGTTCACTTTGCATATAAACCTCCAGTCGCACGCAGGCAGCTGCATTGCTTTTTCATGGATATGTAAAAAAAAAAAAAACTGTAATAAAACTCTCCAAATGATAAATGTAATTATGATACATTCGTATCATATAGACACGGCGTAATAAGAGCTGGTGTTAGAATACATGGCGAGACACAGCCGTGTAGCGTATGCTGCCGTCCTATAGAGGATGATGAGGAAGGAGAAAAAAAAAAACACACATTTTTGCTAGAGAGACGAGAGATTGTAGCCAGTGGTGTGGGAGACGAAGTAAAAATGCGATCTGCCCCCACCAATCACGTCCTTTCCAAAGCCCACATAAAGCCTGTCTCCTCCAAATGAATTACTGCACTTCTTAATCAGTTTAGCATTTGGTTATTTCTGCTGGCAAATAAATATTTCTATAATGTTATACATTGGACTCTTCCCCATCAGTGTAGGCTATTAAAGTGATTATATTAGTGGTGGGATAGTGTGAGAGATGGTCGTATGACCACATTTATGTGCCAATGGGCCACAACACACCATTATAATACCTAAAGTCATTTGGAGAGAACCGCGGTAATATGAGAATAGATGCAGTGAACTGACCTCATGGTCTTCTCATTTCAATGCAGCCATTTTGTTTCATATGGGGAGGATCCATGGTGGCTCAGGGGGTAGTTTGTCCTCATTGGAGCACCTCTGTACGAGGACAACGTGCGTGCGCGCGAGGGTGTGTGCGTGTGTGTCAGACACAATCTGATAACACAGCTGAGGAGGGTGAAAAATCAATCTGCTGTCGGACTGACACAGAATCGTGAGGAGAGATTTCCTCTATGTAGCAAGAGAGAGAGAGAGAGAGAGAGAGAGAGAGAGAGAGAAGTCAGTAATACTATAAGTCAGAGATTGTATATGGAGGAGGGTTTTCAGTCACGTTTGAGTAATGAGGTTAAAATGATGGAGCAGTGATATGTGTGTACTGTGAACATTATCAGATGGAGCTGTACTTTGTCTTGCCTCAGCTGTGATTATGGATGGACCAAGTCTCTGTAATATTCTATAAAAACAGGAAGCACAGGGCAGCTCTGATAAACTGATGAATGACAAGCTAGAGATGATCTCATCCTCCTCTCATTTCTGAAGGGATTTTATAAGCTGTAAACTTTATATAGAGTAAATTCTACTGTGGTGTGTTCTCCCCTGTGTTCTCTCTCTCTCTCTCTCTCTCTCTCTCTCTCTCTCTCCCACCCTCCTTCTCTCTCTCTCTCTCTCTCTCTCTCTCCCGCCCTCCTTCTCTCTCTCTCTCTCTCTCTCTCTCTCTCTCTCTCTCTCTCTCTCTCCTTCTTTCCCTGTGTGTGTGTGTGTGTGTGTGTGTGTCTATGGATTGGGGCTGCTCCTATGATTTATAGACCGGACACAGTCAGACTTCTGCCATTGAGAATCATCCCCAAGGGACAATGATATGTGATGTAGCCCTTTGACTCAGTATACCTGACAGAGGTCATATGAGAACAGCACACACACACAGACACACACACACACACACACACAACTCAGACAAACTAGTGGACAGTAGTCTTTGACAAGTCCAGACTGGTTGATTTACTCCGTGCGGAGTCAGTGATAACCTGGTGAAGACTCACCCACGTGTCACTTCTTTTGTTCACCTTTTCTTCCCTTAAAAAAAATGAATCCATTTCACTGTGTATTGAAATTTATGAAAATTGTGTTTCTAATATTCCTCTGGCCCAGCACATAACAGCCTTATTAAATCAATTGGAGATGATTACACTGGATAAAAAAAATCAATGCCTGCCTGTAATTGCATATTACAAAGTTATTTTCTGTATTGATATTGATAATATGTATGTTTACATTTCATATGATTAAAATCAATGTTGTAAAGTGAGTTATGACAGCCTGCCTTGATGAGGCACATTTGCGGAGCATGCTTAATAGCATTGTTGATGCTCTGCATGGATTGCATTCATCTATCTCCATAGAGGAGGCTACCAGGGTGAAAGAATGAAGCTCTCTGTCTAATGTTGCCCTTTCTCTCTCTCTCTCTCTCTCTCTCTCCCTCTCTCTCTCTCTCTCTTTCTCCTGTGAACCACTGTTCATCCAGCTCATTTTTCATTGTCCCTTTGGATTCAGCCACAACTTTTTCTGCTTTGTTTTGATATTTGCCCCATTAATCCAGTCCCAGCTGTGCACAGAAGAATGATAACTGCACAATTAAATCATTTTTGGAAGAATTGGCTTTTCTTTGCTTTTTTTTTTTTTTTTTCTCGCTCAATTTCACCTCAGATTCAAGTTTTATTTAGTACATACATGCACGTGTCTAAATCCTCAATATTTAGAAAACGTGCAAAATATTAATTTCCATAGTGCATTTTAAATATTGTTTATAGCGTTGAAGATATTCAAATTTAATTTTGATGAAAAACAAAAAACCTTTTCGCAAATGTTCCCCTGATTCAATCTTCCTTTAGCGGTTCGAACCTGCGATTGTTCATCGCTGGCTCTAATGACACACCCATCACCAAAATGAGATTGGGCTCCTGTGAAGGATGGACACCCCGCTCTCCAAATTGTTTTCCCCTAAATAGCTGTGTCACTTTACACCCGCCACTTTGATCCAGTCTTCCTGGTGCTCAGCACCTATGACGGACCCATTCCTAATTGTGTTATGTGGCTCTTTGGATGATGCGTTTTACTTTGGGATGCAATGTTTGCTGCATGTTCCCCATATCAGGTGCCTCTCTTCTAGTTTGTGTGTGCAACCAGATCCACCTCTGGGAGTCTACTGCAGTCTAACAGAAAACATACACATACATACACACACACACGCACGCGCACATGTGAACACACACACACACACACTCGCACACACTGCATTTCTCAAAAATACCGTTGTCTGAATCCGCTAGTAAACGTATTAAACCTGAAAACCTGAAAGAATAAGTGAAAAAAATACACACACACACACACACACACTCGCACACACTGCATTTCTCAAGAATACCGTTGTTTGAATCAGCTAGTAAACGTATTAAACCTGAAAACCTGAAAGGATAGGTGAAAAAAATACACACACACACACACACGCACACACACACACACTCGCAAACACTGCATTTCTCAAAAATACTGTTGTTTGAATCCGCTAGTATGTGTATCAAACCTGAAAACTCAAAAGGATAAGTGAAAAAAATATATATTCTTTTCTTTATGTTGCAGAACAGATGCACGATACCTCTGACTGAATTAGTTAAGTATGAAAACAATCCTTTCTGACCGCGTGTCAGTGTTGCCTCCTGTCAGTTTGGAAGATGAAGCACACACTTGACAAAGAGGTGGAGGTTTGGGCGGAGGAAAAGCGCTTTCACTTTTGCCATCAATCCATTTTTTGTGATTAAGGACATAACCTTGTCCATTAGGTAAAATTCATGGAGATTACCTTCCCTTTCCCCTTAACGCACTGGGGTTTGAATTGGGTCGACGCGGGGGGGGGGGGGGGGGGGGGGGCTGACGTTGTACAGTCAGCCCCCAGCTCACACACACACACACACACACACACACCACCTCCACACTTCTCCAGGTTTCAGTCTGCTGGTGAAGCTTTAACTTTAATTAAAAGTTTCTTCCCTGTAGGTGACCTCCATCCTTCGACAAGGTGAGTGAGTGTCAGAAAGAGCGACAGAGCTGATTATGGGAAAAAAGGAAGATGGAGAGAAATGATGGGAGAAAAAAAAAGAAGAAGAAGAAGAAAAAGAAGAAGGCGGCGAACGCTGCGTAAAGGAAGAGTTACTGCAGGGATGTGTTGAAGATGCCACTTTATGCAGTCTCTCCACCCACTTATTTGGACCTGTAAAAATGTGTCTTTAATGGACCATTCAGTTCTGAAAAATGTATCTATTGGACCTACTTATTTGGACTCATATAAATGGGTTTTTATTGGTCCATTTGATTCTGAAAAATTAGTTTGTTGCCAGATCAGCATTTGTCTTGACTTGAATGAACTTCTCGTCATTTCTCTGACTTTAATCTTGTCATTTTTTTTAAAACAATAACAGCATGGAAAGAAATGGAAATATCCTTTCTTTATCACCTCACTTTAATGATTCATCAGTTTGTCTTTGTCTGTTTCATTTTTCCAATTACTGAGACATCAGTTGTACAGCACAACACAGAGAGACATGTGTTTTAATTGTTGTAAAATGTATATAGAATAGAATAAAGAATAGAATATAAGAATAGAATATTAATAATAAAAAGAATAGAATATAAATAAGATTCCTTTGTTCTTGTGTTTTTGTGTTAGCTTACAAAAGGTTCAAGGCTATGACTCAAAGCTACAATCTCTGATCAGTGCTTCACTTTGAGAGCACAGAAACAGAGAAACATGTCAAATAAGATTGCAAGACTGCAGCTATAAGTAATAGCTAAACTAACAATATAAATCCAAACAATACAAACAACGATATAAATACATACATACATACATACATACTTTTTAACACTAATTCCTCTGTTTGTTTATTTGTATCACTTTATAATAACCTAAGAATGCATCTATCATTTTTCTGAATTCATTTCATAACATACACAGTATTTAAATACCATGACAAACAGGTAAGAAAAAAAAAAGTTCTCTGTTATTCACAGTTTAATTTATTATTTGACATTTTTCTTGGCCATCCTTAAACAAGACGTGATAATGAAAACATACTGAGAGCTTGTCATAGCAGCACATCCTACTCCTCCTTCCAGTCTCCACACCCACAGTGCAGACTGCAGAGAGAGAGAGAGAGAGAGAGACAGAGAGAGAGACAGAGAGAGAGCGACAGAGATAGAGACAGAGAGAGAGCGACAGAGATAGAGACAGAGAGGAAAACAGGGGGCCCCTCTCTTTCACTTTGGGTCTATCTCTCTGGCTGGTTCCCAGCTGAGCCCCCCGTGACTGCGACTTTATCTGCGTTCAATCACGCTGCCGCTCCAGCAGGCCAAATCGTTGGCCAAGTCGGGCTCCAGGACAGTGAAATATGGCCACAATTAGCCCTGGACACAGTTCAATGATGATAAAGAGCATTCGCACCTTTTAGACCATGATTAAAAGCCAGACCCACTCGCCCACTGATAGAGAGAACTAATTTCACATTATTATTATTATTATCGTTACCAAGCCCCTTGATTATAATGCACTCACCCATTTTTCCTCACGTTGCTCTCTCATCTCTCCCGCTCTCTCTCTCTCCCTCTCTCTCTCCCTCTCTCTCTCTCTCTCTCTCTCTCTCTTTCTCTCTCTCTCTCTCTCTCGCACCTCCTCTTCAGAATCTAAACCATGGAGAGATGTGGGGCCTTCTTTATCATTCACACATCAGTGGCTGAGTATCGTTCCCCTGTCTGCCCCATTTATTTGGTCTTCTTTATTCTCATGTATGCCTAGGCTACTCTATCTTTATTCACAACATTCAGTCCCTGCCCAGGACATCCTGTCCGCCCCCCAAAACCTGTTACCCCCTGAGCCAGACAAACACAATATTACAGTGCACCGACTGCTCAGGGTCTCCGAACCTATGGTCCCCAATATGACCTGCCACTAGCACCTAACAGATACATATATATATATACACATACACACACGCACACGCGCGCACACGCAATCACAGTTGTTCCCCCCCACCGTCTCCTCAACCCCAAAAATCACACGCACTGGGGAGGGTGCCTTCTTGCCGAAAAAGAGTTGATAAATGGAGGGGCAGTAATGAAATGGAGACATCAAGGAGCATGAAAAGGAGGAGAGGAAAGGAGGGATGAAGAGATGGGGGGGGCAGTAATCCTGTAAGAACAGAGCTGTCTACTACATCTACAGAGAGAGAGAGAAAAGAACAGGGCAGAGAGAGAGAGAAAGAGAGAGAGAGAGAGAGAGAGAGAGAGGCAGGGGAATAAGAAGAATCGCCTTTCGTCTGTGTTCCATCAAGGGAGAAATTACACATTTACTAAGGTTTTTTCTCAGGACGACGGCCCCCATAGATCAAACCACTGGATGTACGAGCCAATTTTCAACATGAAATATAGACACCAGGAATCAATTTCACCTGTGTTCTCCGACTCCCCCTCTCCCACACGGGGCGAGCCCTGTTCTTTTAGCAGGAGGGGGACTGTGGCATAGTTTATGTCTTCCCTTAACACATACACAGCCTCATATACTTTCACTGCAAATGCCCAATGCATGTGCAGTCCAAGTATATTAAATAGACTTATTTAAATCCATCAAACCACCTTAGCTTGTAACTGAGTCTGAAATTCCTTTTCAACAAGAAATCACTCTTGAAATATTGAAAGGGCCTTCACCTAGAACAAACCCGAATTCCTAAAATTCTACGGTCCTAACCTCTGAACTGACTGACTAATGTTGAACTAATAAGTAACACTCCACAGTTTTGCCCTCTGCATAACTATTACTGTATGTATGCATAACGAGTATGACAGTCTCATAAGGCACAGCACATCTCATGCCATTGTGACAGAGCAATGACAAATCACACTACATCAGCTCCCTTTCCTATGCTGTTCCATAGAAAACTGAATTCCCTACCATCATCAGAGAGGGAAGTTTTAGCCGTGGTTTTACGATGGTTCTCATTGTTCTCTGAGTTGGTGGATTTTTGGGTAAAGGGGGGATTTTTTGGCATGATGTAATGTTTTTATTGTCAACCACTGCAGGGATGTTGATGGATGAGAAGACACATCACACAGATGTTGTCTCCTGCAGCTGGAGGTCAGGAAGTGACTCGACATTCCAGATCCTGTCTGCACAGAAACAAAGCGGATACAAATTTGAGTGTGTTGTCGTGTGTGTGTGTGTGTGAGAGAGAGAGAGAGAGAGAGAGAGAGAGAGAGAGAGAGCATTCTTCCATGAGAGAAGAGCCACAAGTCATATTCTACCATTCCACCAGTTAACCAGCCAGAGAATGGGACTCGAGAAACAGAAAAAATGACCATGAAAATCATGTAGTGAACTGAGCATAACATTGGATGAAGGTCTTTAAAAGATATCACAGTGAAACTTATTCAAAGAGTACACTGATCTCTTAAACACTCCATACATCTTATTAATATTGCGCATGCTGATTTTGCATGTCAAATTCCAAAACAAATAATTATCGGAATGATCAAGCATTAATTCTTCAGGACAGAACAGATAAAAATGCCAACACATATTACAAATAAGAGAGAAACTTAAAAAAAGAAAGAAACAAGTGTGGGTTTTGTTGTTGGATGACTTTGTTCATGTCCTGTCGGGGAACACCGATATGCGTTTTCAGTCCTTTGTTTTTCGCTGAACCACTCAAAAATGCATAAAGAAGCACCTCGGGCAACACTGTGAAACACGGCACCACTGAAGTTCACCTGCAGTCATTGTCTGTGTCAGAACGCAATTACTACACATCCAGGACAGGGGCTCTGCTATAAGGAGTGGGAGGATCCTCATGTAAAATTCACTTAGGTGCCATATTTTTCCTCCTGGACAAGATTAATTGTATTATAACTCGTTTCGGGGGAAGAATAATGACGCGGCTGCCGCGCTGCTCAAACACTCGGCTCACGGGTATTTCTTAATCCATCCGATAGAATTGAGGTTAAGAGTGGAGCTCCTGGAGGTTATCTGGCTCCCCTGCACGAGCCAGGAGAGATTGATGGGCTAAAGAGACTGAGATGCGATGGCCATATTCATATGGTAATATCCTATTGTCAGAAGCAGCGCTGGGTTTTCTTAATCTGGGCTGTAGTGAAATTGAGCACAGCGCTTTATCTCGTGACTTGATGCTGTTGCGAGACGTTCTACAATGCAACATATTCACCCGGTTGGATGTGTTTTTGTGAGGCTTGGATTATTTCAACGGAAATCCGTGCAGAGAAAAAAAATGATATCTCAATCCTTGATTATGTCATTTTCTGTTTGATACCTACGATATTTATTGGAATTTTAGACAATCAAAATAAATCCTAAAGTGATACGAGCACATTGGAAACAGTTTTGAAAAAACATGGTTAAGCTTTACTTTAATAGGCATAAGATATAATCTTTGAATTTGGTCCAAATATTCCTCTTTCAATCTTTCATTATATATCAACAATATATGTTTTATAACTGGTATAACAGCTGTCACACATCAGGTCAGGGTTAGATTGATCACTCTCATTCGGTCTCTTATATATCATGAAAGATGTTTAACTGCATTTTCCACATATTCTATTCATATAAAGCATCCGCAAAATTCATTACTGAATTCCCTTTTTTGAATACAGTGTACGCTAAACCAGAGATATTTCTTTACAAATCCCCCCCAAAAAATTAAGTTTTCTCTCCTCCTAGTCAAAAATTAAGATAGATAGATAGATAGATAGATAGATAGATAGATACACACACACACACACACACACACACACACACACACACACATACATATAAAACTTTTTTGTTTGTTTGTTTTGGATTTGCAAAAAAAAATATCTCTGGTTTATCACAGTTTTATATACAGTATACTGGCAGCTATTTGTGTGGGTGCAGGCATAACACGTTTCGAGCTAAGCAGCATAAGCAGCATAAGAGTCAGATGAGAGGAAAAAACATGTTGTGTAGTGCCTGTAGAGTCTGCAGTATAAATGCCTTCCTGAGAGCAGCTGCAGTGACGCTGAATGGCTGGCAGGGAATTTGATAAAGCTGGGCGCAGTATTTTTTTGACTGCTGGTCACTCTTTAAGTGGTCATCGGATTTTTGTATCCGAATGCTTGTGCATGCATTTTTCTCCATATCTTCCGCACGCTCACTGGGCGCTAATCAATAGGCATATTAATCATTTGGGAGAGAAAAAAAGTGACAAACCAATTATTAATCTGCCCTGTCAAGTCCAATACAGTAATGAATTTACTAAAAATGGTCTTAACTTCATCCATTCATTAACTGCTGATGGGTGGCAGACTTCACAATGTCACCGGATTTTCTCAGGTATTGACGCCAGCTCTGGCAGCTAATTTACAAGCCTGCCTCTTGTGCAGGGTTCCACTCGGCTCTAATAAAATGAAGCTTGATAATCGTTAAGGGGCAGGAAACACAGCACTGGCAGCCTGCACCAAAACATCCTCTGCTAAAAGTCATCTTTAATATCTAATAGTCAAATGCTCACGGGTGCGTCTGTTTGTGTGTGTGTGTGTGTGTGTGTGTGTGTGTGTGTGTGTGTGTGTGTGTGTGTGTGCATGTGTGTGTGTGCGCGTGCACATGTGTGTGTGTACATGTTTGTGTGTGTGTGTGCGTGCGTGTGTGTGTGTGTGTGTGTCCGTGCATGTGCATGCGCATGTGTGTGCGTGTGCGTGTGCGTGTGTTCATTACTCAACAGGAGACAAACTGACAGCTGACATTCTGGCATAGTGGCATTTCTGAATCTTGTTTTTCACTTTACGTTCTCTCTCTCTCTCTGTCTCTCTCTCTCTCTCTGTCTCTCTCTCTCTCTCTCTGTCTCTCTCTCTCTCTCTCTCTCTCTCTCTTATTTACTTACCATCCGCATATACAGCGTACGCTCCATAAGCAGCATTACTGTATTTTTTTACTTACTTTATAACCCTCATACAGACAGACAGAGACCAGAAAGAAAGAAAGAAAGAAAGAAAGAAAGCTCATCTACCACTAGAGGGCACTGACCTTCTCCTCTCATCTACTGTATGTCTTCATCAACTCTTATTGATGAGCGTTTTACACCCCACTAAACCTGCTATTGACCAGAAAAAAGATCAAAGAAGGATGATGCATTGAGAAATCATTTACTGGGACAACCTCTCTCCGATAACTACAATTAATGCTCATTTGATGAGATGGTGAGCTTGTGATTCGCTCTAAGGTCTGATTGAATAAACAGGCCCTCCCAAAAAAAAAAACCTGTATGCAGTCACACCCTGCCTTTTCTGAAGTTTGACAGGTACGTTTTGGGAGTTTGACGGCTAGAGGAACAGTTTCTTTGCATCCTCTCACATTGGCTTTGCCAGCGCCGGGTAAGATCATGTACTATTTATACACTTAATGTTGTCGAGTGGTGAACCCTCTCCTGTCCTCACAACCCCAAATTTGCATACAAATGAAGTTCTAAATGGGCTCAATGACATAATTGACTTGCAATTAGAAATATTCTGGAGCTGGTCACTTTGCAGTGGACAGAGCAAGAGCAAAATGAGGGGAAAAAAGAGCTGTTTAGCATATTAATGAAGCTCATTAGCTGTCACTTCAGCGGGCTGACAAGAGGACTCGTGTACGCGATGGCCTCGCGTCTTAATTTGAAACGTGAGTTTTCAGCACTAATTGTTTTTGAGCATGTTTTTTTTCGTTTGATTGTCTGAAAAAATTCCCCTTTTCTTTGGTCCAGTGAACAAAACGGCGCAAAAACATGATTAGAGCTGGTGTTGTCTGAGATATGCGGGATATGGACGACAACCGTTCTCAGAGAAGCAGCAAGAAAAGCAAGAAAGATTTTCAGGATACTACAAAGCTTAAATGAATTAATACATCTATCACATATCTACATTCAGATGATATTCTCAGTAATATCAATCAGTAATGGCCTGCTGTATTTTTTTAATTATGCATGTTTTGACCATCGATGAATCGATGCTTTGATTATGCTGTCGTTCAGTACGGTCACTCAATGCTATTTCAGTACAGAAATTCTTATTCATACACAAGTATATTAGCATGGTGTGACGCTCTTTGTCTTAGAGTCAGAATACCTTTTGCAGTTAGAATACAATGAAAATTATGCACGCAACACAAATGCTGTCTATGAACTTTGCTAATGCACTCTTATGTAAGATATTATAAGTCCTGAATGGCTATGTTTTCTGGAACAACACACCCTTGTTGAAAAAGGAAGTATGTAAGACCCTCCCTCTTTTAAAAATTAGTCTTGAGATGTGGAGACAAAAACAACCTCATAATTATTAGTCTGTACAATGGCCAGTTCCTGTGTTTCAGAAACGTAACTGCTCAATGACAAAAGCCGTTCTTCCAGGGTTAAACCCTGGATTTTCCAGGGACAGTAAAAATGCACTGGAGCACAGCACAGACCTCCCTCTCCCTGTTACAGGCCACTGTAGCTCCTCACTGTCGAGGAGGTAAAGAATGGAGCCCAGCTCTTTTGTTTGGAGGTCTCCTAATTATGGGCTGCTGCCACTGCTGCTGTTTCTCTGGGTGTTTGTGGCAGCATGAGGGGCGAGGGGGTGGGCGGAGAGGGGTGGGGGGGTGGGCATAGACAGGTTTAGCACCCCCACATTGTAAACACAGGCCCCAGTCGCTTCCCCAGGCTTGTTAACATCATCTGCGTCACTCAGCACACCGTTACTGTCAGGTCCTCGCTGCGCCGTACGCAATCAGCATTAACCATGTCAGCCCCTTAATGGGCCTGCTGTAAAACCAGCTGACAGGCCGGGCTGCGTCGATCTGCACCCGAGACAAACTGCCTTCCCTGCCGCTCTTGCTCACTCACACTCGCTCACACACACACACACACACACACACACACACTCTCTCTCTCTCTCTCTCTCTCTCTCTCTCACACACACTCTCCCTAGCTCTCTATCGCTCTCTCTCTCTCTTTCTCTCAAACACACACACACACACAAACATTCACACATACTGTAGATACATGCACACATAGACACCTCACATTCTCAGGTTAAAGCAAAACGCACACGCACACACACACACACACACACGAACATTCACAAACTGTCTCATCACTTCCCCTCTCTCCTTGGCTGTCAGACTCACTGGAGCGCTGGAGATTGTGAAATGGAATTATAATAACAATAAGAGAGCCAAACATATACATTGTGCTGTCAACAAGTGGAAAACAAGCACTTGATATTGCTGCTCTCTGAGCTGCGATATTTTTTGCCTCTCGTTTGGTGACCCTCCACTGGGCATGCATTTGTGCCCTGGAAAATAGAGCTGCACGGAAACAATAAGATAGGGTGTCACACAGTGTAAGTAAAATAACAAACAAACATATGTATGCTGTTATCATGGTCTTTTGTCACACAATCAGCTGAAGTGGTATAGTTGTCTAGCTTATATAGACGTCATTATGCAGTAGAGAGAGAGAGAGAGAGAGAGAGAGGTCTCCATTTAGTATGCTCCTCACACTTCCCATGTTTAATACAGTGGAGAGTACACACAGGACCCTCCAGAGTTGGACAGGGAGAAATCAGGTGGCCCAGTGATGAGCGGCACTGAAGTTTGAAGGCTGTTTACTGTTAGTATTAGAGTTTTGTGAATATGTATTATTCAAGGTGACATGAAGACTGTATATTTTACATATTGCCAGTATTATACATCTGTGATGTCACTGGATTAATCAAATCAGGCAAAGTGCTCCTCACAACGCCAGGCAGGCAGCTCTCCCAAGGGACCTGAACAGCCCAATGCCAGGTCATACATCAGTATCATTACTATAGCGCTGTTCTTCCCCCGGGTGGGTTGACGCTTAGAGGAAAACTACAGAAGATGACCAATCTGGAGGATTAGAGAATTAGTTAAAACAAGTATAGCAAACCAAGGCCTGTCAATTGGTCTCCTCTGAGAGTTCATCCCTGCAGATTAGACAGACCAGTTTTGCTCTATCGCTTGCTCATGATTAACGATATAAAAAATGACCAGGACGCGTAGAAAGGGAGCAGAGAACAGTGTTAGAGTACTCCTCTGTTGGTTTGACTGGTGGTTATGAACAGCAGGAAAACACATAGAGGCTCACTGACAAAAAACACAGTATCCTAGACGATTTGCGAACTGGTACACATTGACATTTTCTTTGTCGAAGAAAATCTGTCAAAGAATTCATTAAAATCTTGTGTTGATAATGTGATTCTGAAGATGACTAAGACAGAAATATCTGTTCAATTTTTCATGCGAGTTGTGAAGAAAAGATCGTTATATTAACCCGAGACTTCATCGTTGAGTAGTTAAGCTTGCAACATTATGTGAAACATACTTGCTGAAGTTTCAAGGAAGTCTTCTAAAAATCATTTTCTCAGCCAGAAAACGCTGTGGCATTCAAATATTCACATGAATTCACCGATACAGTATCCTAAACCGAGGCTCCCTCAGCGAACCACTGAAGTTGAAGATTCTCTCACGTACAGTATTGTCCACAGGGAGATTAAAGACGGGGAATACAAGACCACATCAGATGTTGCCCTTTTGAGCAAACGGCTCTGGAGGCACAAAGGCTAACTACCTCTTGGCTTTCCAGCCGATGGCTTGCTTTTTTGGCTCCCGCCCTGAGACAGTCCCCTCTCCAGGTAGACTCAAATGGCCAGCACCACGAATGCGCTTGACCTTTCCCTCCCTGCTCTAATCTGATTGTGTCTCCTTTATGTAATCAGCCGCTAAAGGTCACTGAGCTATTTAACATGGGAACCCTTTAGCTATGGAATTTGCCTTGCAGTAAATTACCTTTATTATGTCTCACTCACATGTCACCCAGGCAAAAAAAAAAAAAGCTACTTAACTCCTTGGGTGTCAAGAGTCTCACAAGCGATAATGTTAATGGTTAATCGTTAATGTAACTCTGTCCTGTCTGATGGTAAATCACAGGGGGTATCGGTAAATGTCTGAAGTGGTAGTGAATTCACATGGCGTCCTTGCTCTCAGGTGTTTCCCATTCTTCAGGATGACTAGGGTATTAAGAAGAAATAATAGCACTGGCCATTGTATTCCTGAGCGTAATTCTGTGTGTATAGCTAAAGTAAATTTGAGGAAGTCCCTTACGTTACAACCACCATTGAACGACTGAGGGTAAAGCCAACACCCAGAATCCGCCTTGGTATGTCCTCGACCATTTATCATTATGGAAAGGTTTGGAGCACAAAAAAAAGATAAAATAAGACCCTCAGCAAAGATCAAATCTATACATGAAAGACTATTTCTGGATTAGAACAATAAAATGTCAAGTTCAGTAGGGCATTCATTCCAGGATAGATGTCAACTGAAGTCTAATGATGAGGGCATGTCATTTGAACTGTAGATTGATCAGCCAGCAGAATATGACCTTCAGTCAGGGCCATCTGATACATGAATCGCCATTTCATCCTATACTTACTCTCTTTAACAATGGACTACATAACTTGTGAGCTTTTTGAAGCTTTGTCAAAAAAGCTCACAAGAAGACTCATCTTCACACCAATGTGTGCACAGGGATCTTTAAAATCTGGAGAGACCAGAGACAACTATAGACAAAAAGCAGTTGGAAAGATATGATTAGTACCTGTTCTGTGGCTGAAAATTTTTCATTTCAAACCAAAACGCCTTTCAACAGAACATTATCACTAAATTATCATTAATTATCATCTGATATTGCTGACATCTATGGACCTGCACAGTTCCAAATACTTCTGTAGATCTAAGCACTACAAAAACTTTCAGTGTCACGTAATTGGTTTCAGGTTTAACGAAAGAGATTGATTCCGTCCTTAAGTTTGTCTTTGCATTTTTATCCTAGTAAGTGGAGATCCGTCCAGCGTTGTCTTCACTCTGTCCTTAGATGTTCCCATGAAATGGGGAGTGGTATAACCCTAACACCATAATCCAGCACAGCCCTGAAAAAGCTCCAAATGAGATCATTCATGTCTGTTTGGTCTAAATGGGAAAGCATCGTTTTCTAATAGAATCATATTTCAGCCGGACTAAAAGCTTCCTCAGAAACAATTAAAGATAACAAATGAACATTGCCCTATTCAAACAGATCTGTCTGTATATGCACCCATAATTCTCCAGCAATTGTAAGATTGCCTCTTTGCGAATGCGCTGCAACGTTTAATATAATGTTACTGTCTGGTCCATTACTCAGTGGCTAATGAGATTGAGGGTTTAACGCTGACCAGGATGGAGTCCTGCTTAGTCAGATTCTGAAAAGTCAACAGTTTTGAACAGGAATTTGTCTCATTTACCATAACTCCACACTCAAAGAGGAGAAGAAAAGGCAAAAACACTGTCTTTCGCAAAATCGAGAGCACTGGCTTTTTAACCATTCTGCTAATGTATCTCTTGTTTATTTAAATATTCCACTACTTAAGCACTTAAGCAAAAACATTTTTTTTTTCTAGAAGTTATGTTTAATGATTAACAGTTAAAGAGTCTGTGTAGATAAAAATTTCCTCTTGCTCCTGTGTTTATAAATTGCTGAAATAACAGACAGGTTTGCCAGAAGAGCAGTTTTTTTTTTTTTTTAGTATTTTGTTTTGTGCATAGCTCGTTTTATTTGTATAATTGCCTGAAACAATGTACTAAACATATTGTAATTGCAAAACAAACTACCTTATATCAGTAGCAGAATATAAATGCCGAATGAGCCCTAGTAATTTCCACGTAGCCTTACTCCTTTTGGTAAACCCAATTAAACTGAAACAAGAGAGAACAACATAAGGACTATTCAAAGCAAGATAAGTAGTAAGAAAAAAAAAATGTAAAAAAAGACATTCGAATTATTATGCGCTCTGTGTTTTTGTGTTATGTTAATTCAGTTTCACTAAACTCTCCTCTAGCAAAATACACATACTCATTAAAATATACATATACAAATAATTTGCTCCTAAAATGCAAATGCTCCTTTAACCTCAACTGCAAAAAAAAAAAATGGGGTTTCTCATCATATTTGTAATACACACTATTGTGTAGATCGATAAAGTGAAACATGACGAAGTTCCATAGCAGAGAATTTTGACTCCCTGGTTTTTTGGGGGTTTTTTTTTTCCTTTGGAATCACCAGAGCCCATCTCTCGCAGGTGCATGACTCTCCTGTCAAAGGACTGTCACCAGAGTGAAAGACACGCGGCGCTCCAGGGCTGACTAACCAGACTCTGTCATGATTGGGAGACTTAGTCACATTCTCTTTACTCTTTACCGAGCTTGAGAGTGCAATAAAACCTCTGTTTGGCCTTTAGGCTGCGGTGCTACACGTCAAGTTTATAAAAAAAAAAAAAAACACTCTCGCTCAGACGACGACGGGCGTTTTTTAAGACGGGGCCAGAGGCCGGCGATGAGCCTCACAGAGGAGCTTCGACGGTGGGGAAGTTTCCGTCCGTCCGAGGGTCAGGTAAATACTGCTCGAATCAAGTAATGGAGCTGTAATATTTTGCAGATCATGTTACTGTTATTTGAATGACATTGTGCAAGGGAAGGAGTGGTGTTGGCAAACACGAGCCGGCGAGCGTCTGAAGGAGATGATTTAATGTAATGGGAGGAATAAAGCATCATTAGTGCAAATTAACTTTTGTCAGCAGAGGTGATCTTGTTGAGTGCTAATGCCGCTGAAGGTAGCAATTTATGCGCAGGGGGTAGGCTGAAGTGAAGCACCCCCTACCCACCCCCCCACCCTCACCCCGCCCCACACCCCCCCACACCCCCCGCCCCCTCCCCCATCCATTCTTTTAGCTCCCAGTGGCATCCATGGTCACAGTCCCTCCGTTGTGTTTTTGTCTCCTGGAGTTTAAGTAGTGCCAGGATGAAGAATGCCCATGTTTAATTCATGCCGTTTGTGTTTAACTCGGGGCCAGGAATGGGCTGCAGTCCATTAATTAGTACCAAACGGCCATTCAAAACAAGATCTGCCTTGTCCAGGTCGCCCATCTGAAGCGTTGGAGTCTTACCTTTGTCAGCCGGCTGGACGGCCAAAACCTCCTGCTGCCTCTGCTCCAGACACTTCTGAGGGTTCTGATGTAAATATATATATACACGCACACCGCACTTTTCAAAAATAACTTAATTTGACTTTTTGTATTTCTTGAGAGTTCTTTGAGTCATAGCACAGCCAGATAAATAAATATAATAAACAAATGCAATCATTCACTATTTTTTATTTTTCTTAGAATCAGTCATGTTCAGGCTATCATCTCTTCATTCCTCTCATATCTTCATTTGGGGTTTAAGAACTAGTACCATTTCATAAAGGTTTGAATACATTTTCTAAATGGACAGAAAGAGAATATTGTGATGTAGGATACATAAAAAAAAATCTCCAGGAGAAGAATTGCTTATTTTTCATTTGAGCGCTGATAGTTGCTGTCAAAATGTCTAGCCATATTGTTCTACTTCTATAGCTATTATGACTCATTTTCTAATCAGCAATAAATGTAATGAACTATTGTCTAATTAAAAAGGGGGAAAAAGGCCAGCACTCATTTTCATAGATGGAACTGTTTGACAGGATTCAGTATTTCCACTGGATCTGTGCCAAATGATCCTGCCCCTGTTGTCATTTCTACCCCAGCGATAATGCATGATACCGTCTACTTTTCATTAACAAGCATTTCATGCCAAGAAACTGGTCATTACCACAGAGCCCAGAGACAAAAAAAAACTTTCCTCTTCACAGACCTTTACAAAACTTCAGCGTTCAGTTTCAGACAGTAGCACTGCTTAATGAAAAGAACATTCCAATGTGAATCCAAAGGGGTGTTTTCTTTAGAGCTAATCTGGGTCTAAGAATATATGATGTACAATAGAAATGATTGTTCCCCTGTATCTACGCCACGCATGGTATGCCTCTGACAAAATCCTCATTAGTTTGATGTACTTTTCATTTGAAATGTCATGTAACAGTATTTGAGGTCTCGACAAAAAAAAAAAAAAAAAACAGGGAACAATAAGCTTTAAGTTTGATCTACTATATTTGATTCAGGCTGGTGGCATTTTTTCAGTTTAGTTTTGTTTTTGCTTTTGATTTTGTTTTTTGGGGGTTTTTTAATGCACCAAAACCGTGGAGAACCAGGACAGCAAACGCAACAGTTACATCATCTTCCTCACAGGAAGCTGAGCATTTGTGAAAAATAGCTGTTCAGTCACAGTATTAATTGTTTACAAAAATTAGTTTCCAAAAGATTTTCCCCACTTTTTTGCATCATACAGGCTACGACTATCCTACAACAGTACAGATTCATCAAAGCAATTGGCAGGAGTCAGACAGTGCAGCAGAGACAGAGGCTTGATCATAGCTACTGCTCTGTGGGGAGAATACAGCACATTACATGAGAGAGAGAGAGAGAGAGAGAGAGAGAGAGAGAGAGAGAGAGATAAAGCCATTGTGTGCTAACTGAGCCAAGATAAATAGTTTGGGTTCACACCAGAACAGCTCATTATGGGTCTGCTGTGTATTCTTCACACACACATGGACTTTTCTGTGTGAGCGTGCATGTGCGTGCGTGCATGCGTGCGTGCGTGTGTGTGTGTGTGTGTGTATGTCTAGATGAGAGAGAAATGGGAGGACTGAAAATTAATTGTATGAAGTAACCCCATACAAAGATATGTAGATAAGTGTTTCCGTGTTGAGATGCTGGGAGAAGGAGGAGTCCCACAACCGGTGTCATGCGGTGTTATGAAAAGGCGGAGCTTCCCAGCATGATGACACATTGAAATCTGCTTAGTTAGTGGGGTCTGGCTAACTGATTATCAGCCACATTTGAGTAATAGACTCCTCATTTAGCCCTAATGCGTTTTGCATAGAGAGCAACCTCCCCTCATCACTCTAAAAGATGAATCGCCTTCTCTGGCAAAAATTCTAAAGATATTAGTCTACCGGCAACTGCATAAATCATAAGATTTTTACTAATGGGACCAAAGTTAAACACACTCTCATCTTCTTAAGCACACAAAGAAGATTATTATGATGTCAAGCCAATTGGTCTTCTCAAGGTCTCTCATATTTACATTTCATACAAGCTTTTTTTTCTGTATGCCAACACATTCATTCAAAACATGAAATATGTTGGAAAGCATCTATTTAATTATAGTTTTCAATTGTATTCATTGTTTATATATATTTATAAATACTATTTTATGTATATAGGTTTTGTATTTGCATATGTAAATGTGCGTGTGTGTGTGTGTGTGTGTTTCAGTGTGTGTGTGTTTTATGTATATATAGATCAATGTATTTTATCATTAACACGTGAATATATAGTATTATTTTTTGTGAAAGATAAAGAGAGGAAAGTAACTCACACTATAAACTTTGAGACCTGTGTGACTCACTGCGACTGCAGAAATGTTAGGGTTTTTTCTTTTGTTGTGAAGAAACACAGCACCGTACAGGGAGACACAGCATCCTTGACCTTGATCTAAAACTACAGGAAGTAAAGACTTCTCATTTTAGCTTTGTGTGTTTGAGCAACTTTATCAGGTCAAAACTCAAAGCATAACCATGCATCTGTTAACATGACATACCAGTCTGTACCCCCCAGAACAGAGATATATCTCATTACAAAGCAATGAACATCAGATAACTTTTAGGCAGAACAGAAAATCAGTTTACTATTCAGCTCACTACCATTCAGTAACAAAGGTTATCAAGTAAATAGCACCTTTGATCAATGAATTGCATATTCTACGAATGTAAAATTATACACATCCCAAAGGGAATGGCTTTTTATATGTGTGTGTGTGTGTGTGTGTGTTTGTATGTATGTATTTATATATATATATATATATATATATATATATATATATAAAACACCCAAAGAGATGTTGAGATTGTCAAGGCACACAGCAGAATCAAAAAACCTGCTGGTTTGTGTCTGTGCCTCTATGGAGCTTTGGTGAAGCCCTCTTCCCAAAGGGCTGTCAGACAAGACTACTCCTCTCTCCTTCATTAGGCACGCTTCCCTCCGCAAGCCTCCATATGCGTCTCTCCTCCTCCATCGAATTAAACACACACAGACCCGCTTACGCACAGCCACGCACTCACGCACGCTTAAAAACAAACACACACACACACACACATCCGCTTGAGTACTCACTTACATATATACACATGAAGCACACATACTCATGGCTCACAAAAAAAAACAAACAAAAAAAAAACATGTACGCTGACATTACTCTGTCTCACACACACACACACACACACACACACACACACACACACACACACTGAGAGTGGCATCAGTGTGTTTGTGTGATGTCACATGGTTTGTTTTGTTCATCTAATTTGACAGGGCTGTAACGGGGCAGCCCGCTGCTTGTCACATGCGATCGCTCAGACGAGCCAGAGGTGTTCTCTCTTGAAGGGGCTCTGTGAAGCACAGTCACTTTGAACACATCCCGTTCGCCCCGCGCTCTAAGAGGTGCAGTTCACACGCTGAGGGCCTCTTTTTCTCCCCTTCTTTCCCTTTCTTCTTTATTTCCCTTCTGTCTGATAAGTGAAGAATAGGAAGGGGGGTGTGGGGTGTGTGTGTGTGTGGGGGGGGGGGGGGGGGGGGGGGGGGGGGTAGCAGGAGGGAAAGATTGGTTACATGCCTAGTCCAAGTGAAACACTGAAACCTTGCTCTATCTCTCTCTCTTTCTCTCTTCTCGGGAGTGTTCAATTCTTCGCTTTAACACCGGGGAAGCTTTTCAAGTTTGTCAAGGCCAAGACGACTTTGGTCCTGTCTTTCTTTTTTATCCTAAGTAGGAGGGGGGCCCACACTGTCCTAGGCTCGTTCTGTGGGATGCTTTGCTCATTAGAGGAAGAGAGAGAGACAGGCTTAAAGCTGTATGGTGGCACATCTCAGCCAAAACAGGTGCAGGAGGGAAGGCCAGCAGGCTAGAGTGGACCCTGTAGGCTTACCGTAAGCAGCAGGGGTTGTGTGCCAAAGTCTCGCAGGCGGAGGAGGCGGAAGGCCAAACAAGATATGATGCCCGGTGTCTGTTTCCTGACACCAGGCATTCAAGGATGGAAAAACAAAAGATGGCACAAACCCAGAGAACGGATGGAACGGGGGGGAAGGAGGTGAACCTCACTGATCTGCCTACGTTTAACCTTTAAACCTAATAAAAAAAAAATATTAAACTGTTAAAAATTTCAGAGCTGAGTTCGGATGAATCAGATCACAGTATGGTTTATTGAGTCGTTTCATTAATTTATTTACTGATGTATAGAAATAGAATTTATGCAGTTATTATGCAAACAAAAAGCAAAGAGGGACAATCAAAATACAGAGTTACAAAAAAAGATATCAAAACAAAGAGACTTTTAACACCCACGAATCGTTCATCCATCAATAGTCTTTAAAATTAATTCCATCACTTTCTATGTGGTTGTATTGGAAAAAAATTTATATAGTTATTATTTGAACACAAAGTTAAGAGCGACAGTGAAAACACACACACACACACATACACACACACACACACACACACACACACACACACAGTTACAAAAAAGACCCTAAACAAATATACTCGTAATAACCACAAATAGTTAATCCATCCATAGAATTCAAACGTAATTACATCAAAGTGATTTTCAATTATATGGAAAGACATCATACATGTATCCAGTCACCTGAGAGTAAAGACAGATATATCTGTTTACCCAGCAATAATATAATAATAATCTAATAATCCTGTAACATCTTTGCTATAACAGCCCCATGACAGACTATATTTTTACTGTAAAATATGAGCACATTGTATAAAGCCAATAAATCTCAACTTAAGTTTTCCATCACATCGAACAAAAAGACAGGGTATTTAGACTTGTGGCTTGGCATTAAACTCAAAGAGTGAGGAAAAGCCATTCCTAAAACCCAAAACGGATTAGAAACATTCAGTGTTTGATGGCCGATGACTGTAAATGTCAATATTTTAGATTTATCAGATGCATCGGTATATTCCCAGATATTCTATAAATATTCAGATATCTGGTGCTGATTTGCTCCTTAGGTCATGATCCGAATAGGAAAGAAGTCTTAGCAAAAGCAGGGACAATGCAAGAAAGGCTGAATATGTGTGTGGTTGTGTCTGTGTTTCGTTTCATTTTGTGTGGCTGATATAGATTGCACCTGATTATTTTAAGTATACACCCAATCTGTGCTTCTTCTCTTTTATTCAAACAAAACCCAGGAAACTTCCCCTTTAGTGGTTTAGCACCTGCACGGAAAAAGATGGTGGAAGAGGGAAAAAGCAACCTACTGATGATTTTGGAGGAAGTATCTCTACGGAGGTCTTGTCCTCAGCCGTAGTCTATTTCAGTGAACTATTTGCACCTGAGACATGGCACGCACCCCGTTATGCGTTGCCTACAACTGTCTTGTTCGACACTGCCATCTAAAGGTCAAAGATGGGAAATGCAATCCATACTAAGGAACGGTGAAAACGCGCAGGAACTATGCTAAATTTTACAAATTGTTTTGACACGAACTGTGAGTAAAAATTAATAAATGAGTTTCATTCACCCATTGCTAATGAATAAGAGACTACACTGACAATGCAAACACTTTCCACGCACATATGGATTCTATTTTTGGGAGATGGTCAACTGACAACGGCTTCTACGTATTATCATTAATCCGTGGCTGTCTCCCTAAGAGAGCATTCAGCTTCCAGCTAATATGCTGAGGTTGAAAACGGCCATTTACCTCGGACGAGGAAGCTAAAGAGGTCCGTTGACCCCTTTCCACAACAATTTCCCCTCAGCACACTGGGAGACTTCATTAACTCCCACTGCCATTTCGGGACTTTTTAGGGATATATCCATTATGAAGGGCTGCCAATTACACAGCTCTGCGATAGAAATGAAATCCAATAATGAAGTGTTTAGCACAGAGGGTTCTTCAAGGCCACATGATCATGAACTCACTCTGATTTAATATTAATTATTGATATCACAAACGCAAAACAGTAAAAACTTTCTAATGAATACTGTGCCACTTTTGTATTCTCTTCATTGTTTTGTCTGTATTGGTTATTTGCATCGGTTGTGTTAATCACTATATGTGTTTTAAGCGAAAGAAAGAAAGTAAGTAAGAAAGAAAGAAATGAATTCGTTCTCCAAGGTGTCAAAAATATCCCACATTTTCTGCTTATTTGTCTTCCTATTTCTGTAATGAAGAGACAGTGCATATGAACCTGCAGTAGGGGGAGCAGGGTTCCAAAGCTTTATTAAACATAAATGAACATATCACTCTGTGTTCAGTATACCTAAAAACTCACTGCGTGGCAATGATGGAGAAATGGTGCCCTCCTTTGAAAGCAATGCAGTATGTCTCTTGCATCTGGTCAGTACAACCAGAGGTTAGATGGTACGCAATGTGAAAAAATATAATAGAAAATAAGCAGATTTACAAAAAGAAGATGAGAGAAGTAATTCCACTGGATTGCCACAATGCAATTAACATCTCATTCCAAGTGCAAAACCTTGTGCTTTTGCTTTAATGGATTAATTCTCTTTTGAGGAACCATGTGTTCATTCACTTGGGTCCATTCTTTAATTTATATATACGCAGTGTTTTGGGGGGGTTTTTCTAGCTGTTGTGTTGTACTGATAGCAACCATAATGCTGCATAGTTTACGCATTTAGACCACTCAAATGATAAACTGATCTTGTAAAATTATCTTTTGTTTGTCATAATTCCTCTAAGTTAGTCAGTGTATATGTCTGTATAGATACATCTAAGCGCTTTCAGTTTAAACCAGGTCAGGCCACAGAGTGTCTCCATCCGGTTGACATTAAATCCAAAACACTTTGGCAACGTGAGCCACCCTAGTGATCAGACAAACAGAAAAGAATATGGCTGCTGTGCACTCCAATAAGCGATGTTCATCTGTCTAAGCAGATCTATAAACTCTTCTCTTTCTCCCTTTCCTACCAGTGGCTCTAAATGATATATGAAGTGCCAGGGTGAGCTTTCTGCAGAGACAAATGCCAATGACTCGCTCCGAAATGTCAAATATGACAGTGAGGGACATTCAATAAGCATCTCTGCCCGAGCAATTTGAAGCCCTTCTGCCTAAAAGATGGCTGACTGCCAAGAATGGCAAAGGCCGACTTTACCTGCCTAGAGGTGAAATGTCTCTTCATGACAGGCATGAAGGTAGCTCCTCTTGATCCGCACTGCTAGGTTAATGCTTTGTTAATGGTAAAGGTCTGTATCCCAAGACGCAAAGGTGAAAAACTGTTCTTTTGTGAAAACGTACGGGGTGACCTCCGGGTCAACCAGTCAGCGCTCTTTTTTCCCCTTCCTAGAGGTCCTCCCAATCACAATAATTCAGTCTAACATCAATTTTTTTCTTAATTCCATCATACTCAGCTACCACTAACAGGGTAAGAGAAATTCCAAATCCGTGGGTGGTACCAAATCCATAACTGTATTTTTCTATAATTATTTGATGTCATATGTCAAAGACAGAATACTTACGTCTAGGAGGTGATGTTATTTTTTTAACTGGGGGATGGCCCAATGGTCATTGACACTACTCTACAGGGTATATAGCGGAATGGCAGGTTAACAAGGGGGGGATGCATTTTGGTCATTTTGCTAACAAGGGGGATGGCATCACCCCCTCATCCTCCTAAAAATCGCCTACCTTTTTAGTGGTATACATTTTTTCTTTTTTTGCACTTTCTTTAATTTCAAATTATTGTCACACTTATTTTTGAACTCTATGTATTTTTTTCTCTCTCTCTTTGAAGGAGAACAGAATATCAGTCACTAAACAGTGGTGGAAATCAACAAAGAGAATCTTTATTTAAGAAAGGCACATTAGTCTGAAACATAAACAAATTCTCTGGGGAAAAAAAAAAAAATCACAATCTCTAAAAACAACGACCACTCTGAAACATTAAATTACAATATTTAGTTCACAGCATTAGACAAATACATAACAGCGTAGTTCAGAATTTTCAACTTCAACATTCAAGTGTTAAAACACTGTTGACTTTCTGTATCAAATCAGCTAATCAAATTGAAATCAATCAAACAGTAGTACAATTTCCCTTTATCAATACAGTTATATGTACACGTCTGAGTACAATGGTGTCATCATACAACAGGTGCATCTCATGTTTAAGAGTATACTGAAGATCCTGTCAGTGCTGTACAGAGAATCGTTTCTTCATGCTGGTCCCCTCCATACTGGCCATGCAGCTAGACAGGAAAGTTCGGCACCTGTTGGAGTAGTCCTCCGGACAGTCACGGAACAAGCTGACATGGGCGGGAGTGATGAAATCGAAGCTCTCCACAGATATGCCCTTCTCACGTAAAGCCCTAACCATCTTCTCCACATCCCTGTGTCTGATGACTCTGTCTGCCCTGGAGTAGAGGTACACTTGAGACCACATGGCTGGGTGATCCATCATCGCATCATAGTGGTTTTTGTGGAAGTACTTGGTCATGGGATACAGGACGACTCTAAGGAGAACCACCATCACAGCAAACAGAGACAGAAGAAAGTAGAGCAGTAGCACATTGACATTGGGCCCCAGGGTAGTTTGGAGAGCTCGGAGTGCCCCTCGAACATTTTGATTACCAGGGGCACTGTCAACTACTGTTCCCATTACACACAGGCTGCTAAACTGTGTGTGAGTCTGTAAGAGCTCCACCATGTAGCGGTAGAGCATGAAACCACCGTTGCTGAACACGTGGAAGAAGATGGGATTGTTTTCCACTTCATAGTCGTAGAGTATCTCAAGCAACTTGTGAGCTGTGCTTCGGAGTTCCTTGTACCCAAACGACTCAGATATGAATACTGTTTTCAGCGGAGCCGTGTAGCGCAAGGTAACACATCCCTGAAAGAGTCAGAGGAGAATTAGGGAATGCATTTCACAAATAATATCTTGATCTGAAAGACATACACATAATAATAAAGTAAATCTCACCTGTTCCGTGTAAATTGAGCTGTATTTTGCAAGATGTCTGTCTTTACAGCCAGCCCAGCCTAGAAGTATGACAACTGGTTCCTTTGATCCGTGCCAATACTTTTCTGTCAGAATAAAGAGATTTCCGAGCAACACACTACCTTTAATTGAAATTATACATAGTTGACTTGCATATTTGGTTGAAACGTAATCCGATCAACGTTATACTAGAAAGGACTGATGAATGTGGAAAAAAAATCAAATGTCACGAATCGAAGACGAACTTTGTCACCTTGTTAGTTAGCTAGCACAGTTAGCTAGGGTCCCCGTTAAGTAATGGCTGCTACTGACAAACTGTCATTGAATATTTCAAAAACAAGGAGGTGTACAGTATCACAATAAACAATCGTTCAACATTTACGCTAGCTAGAGACGAATAACGTGAGCTCATTGATTCAGCAGAACTATGCTAGCTCTGCGTGTATGATTTGACAATCTACAGCCGCTTAAATTGCTTGTTGACAGCTAGTTAACGGGCTCGATGGCAGTTATCCTTACCTGAAACAACTGCCTCTGGAAAAACTATATTATAGTCTATACCATCATCTCCCATATTTAATTTATCTTTTGTCTCCGTCTCCTCACTGCCATTAAAATTGTATTCTCCGCGTCGCTCCTCCTAGATTGAGGGAGCGTTGTGACCTGGGCAACAATAACCCATTTCCGTTCTGTCCGCCCAAACATAAATTTTTCCAAAATAAAAGTCAAATCGTGAAAAACAGACTAATGAGAAGGAAATGATGAAAAAAGCCAGGACTGAAGTACTGTGAATTCCTAAATTGGATTACTGCACTGCATGTAATTTTATCATCAGGTGGTCAGTAGCATCGCAGAAAATAGTTCACTTACCTGAAGGTAAATACTTCATGCATGCTTTATTCAAAATACTTCATCCATCTATCATACTCCTTACATATACAAGGGAGAGAGAGTTATTGGCAGATCAGACCATTCTGACAGATGGACAATGCAAAGGCTGAGGCAGCAACATTAGGGTCTGAATTTCCTTTCTAAGTGTTCAAGCAGGTATGTGTCTCTGTGTTATACAATAAAAGTCCAATGTTAGAAGATGAAAATAATAGCTATGCACTGACATGTTTTTATTATGAAGGTTGCATATATGTTTACCTAAAAAGAATGATGCACAACGCAAAACTGAATGTCGTATCCGCTGGTTTATTGAAATTCTGTAACATTTCATTTTACCAACAGAAAAAAATACATATTCAACAAAAACTTCTAAGTTATTTATACTGCATTCTAAACCAGCAAAATGAAACAAAACACTGAAGCTGTTACAGTTCCCTCCAAATAATAAATGTTATGCATAAATCCTTCAGGAATTTATGTAACATATAAATATGAAAAATTAAAAAACTTAAGACACCACAAAACATACTTGCTGTTAAGAAAATGAGCATAATAGCGATGCTTTATCAAAGTGATGAGCCAAATATGAGCCTGCCACGCTAACACTGAAGTGCACCATTTTCAAAGCTCTACAAAAGCACTGCCTTGCACAACCTGTCTCAGTTAGGAGAGAGCAAGAAAGTTTTACCATCAGACGTAGCGGGTCCTTCTGACACATCTGTTTCACTAATAGTGGATGGATTAGGAGCACTGTTGGCCTTGTCTGACACTCCTTTCTGCAATGCCATTGTGCTTGTGCTTGATTGCTCAGGGGGAATGGCAGTATCCCCAGAGATTTCAGTGGACACACGTCTGGTGAAAGGGAGGGAGTTGACACTAGAACCATCTGCTTCACTCTCCGTCCAGCAAGAGTCGGTGTCGGAAGCGGAGGACAGTCGGGTTTTTCCCCAGCGACCATTGGCACGGGCTCCATTGCCAAAACTGACACCCAGGGAGCACTGACTGGTCAGCGTGGGTCGGCGGCTGGAAGTAGCACTGTTGGAGGAGTAGCTGAAGGAGGAGCGAAGGTCTTTTTCACCAACACGCAGGACGACACGAAGCACAGGTACATAGCGGGCGATAGCGACACGGTACTTTGGGTGTGTGATGGCGTAGATTATAGGGTTGTGGATGGCAGAAGCCTTTGCAATGACAGCAGGCACTGAGTTCATGTAGGGAGTGAGGAAGTGAGAATAACCTGCTGTGGCAGTGAGGGCAACCACTGAATAGGGTGACCAAGATATCACAAAGAGCAGGATGACCAGGAGAGCGACTTTAGCCATCTTCCATTCTGTCTGCATGCGTTCGAGAACTTTATGTGTTTCTCCACAGTCTAGCTCCCTAACCTCCCTTCCTGTTGTTCGAATGGCCCGGAAGATAGCAAAGTAGCAAGCAGCAATGATGCCTAGAGGGATGAAAAAAACAAAAACGAAGAGGAGGATAGTGTAGGCACGAACTGAAGGAGTGAAGGTCATGTAGTCCCAAGAGCAAGAGGTCTGCAGCCCTTCTGGGACGTAAGCGCTCCATCCAAAGAAGGGTGGCAAGCTCCATCCGAGCGAATAAAGCCAGACAAGCACCAGGATACTACTAACCCTCTTTCTACTAACCTTTCCCATGAAGACAAGCGGTTGGGTAATGGCAAGGCAGCGGTCTGCAGCAATAGCAGTCAGGGTCATCATGGAGCAGATGCCAAAAAGGCCACCACAGAAGGCATAGAGCTCGCAGGCACGTTCCCCAAACACCCAACGGTGGTGCAGGCTAGCCACAAAGAACACAGGTGACTGAGTCAGCGACATGCAGAAGTCAGCCACAGCCAGGTTTACCACAAACATATTCCCGGGAGTTCGCAGGGTCCGGCTTCGACAGAACACGTAGATCACCAGGGCATTTCCTATTACACCTGTGATGCCGACCAGGAGAATAACAGTGCCGATGATGTAGTGAGCGTGGTCAGGAACATCCACAGTAGGAAAAGGACGAGGAAGCTCTGTTTGGTGGCTGCGGGTGGGATCATGGAAAGGCATGTGAAGCAACTTGTAGCTTCTGGCACCAAGGCCTTCTTTAAATGTTGACGTGCAGTTGGCCTCCCCAGGATTGCAGAGATACCCTTTCTGAGCAGAGTGGAGACTCATTTTGCTTTTACAATAATATCGGTAGTCAGCGATACTCTTTAAAATGAAAAATTCTTTTACTGAACAGAATTGAAACAAAAACACCTAATCAAAATAGCAATGTTTAAGCATCTTTGTCTGTAAAAAGTCCTGTGACTCCTCTTCTCTCTCTGACACTCTGCACATGGTTGGTTTCTGCGTCAGCTCTATATATACTGATCAATCCCCTACCAGGATGTTATTGATCGCGTGCTCTGTGTGAACCACTTTACACCTCTGTGCGCTGATTTTCTCAGTTGTTGAGGCCATTGAGAACATTATGTCCATAACAAGGACATTAACTTTAAGAGTAATGGTCCATCCTAAAAAGATATGAGTGAAATGATTGAAATTTCCCTTCCACTGTTTCACTGTTTGGCTTGAAACTCAAACTCTGCATTTGATGTGATCTAGGTCATTCTCTGAATGACCTGGAATAGACTGGGGACAGGGAAGGGTCAGCACTACAACATGTAGGGCAAGTGAAGGTTTTATAGATTTTTAAGAGTAATTAACTGACTAAATGTTGTCAATACTTGTTGTTTAGGACTACTGGTCAACTGCAGAGAGCCCAGACGAGTCATTGATGGAAAAAAAACTTTTTGACCCAAAAGAGAGTTGAAATGGATCATTTGAGTGGTTGTGATAAGCTAAATCAATTGCATGAGAACGTAGTGGGTGGGTGTTTTTCCTGGTAGAAGCTGATTAACAACCCTTACCCTGGGAACTGTTCACTGACCTGGACTCTTTACTATCTGTCTTTATTCCACCTAAAAGGGGGTCATCTCCATTATCTATGATGTCACGGGAAATAGGCTTAACCTTCTTTCCTTGAGAACTTAATAATCCATCAGTTAACATAAAATGCATAATTAACCCCTAATTGATAATAGCAGTAGGTCAGGCAAGAGACTATTGTGAGTCTCTTCTCAAATGAAGCATGAGACGTCCCCAAACTTCCAATCCTCTGTAATCACACCTTCAGTGATGGGGTGACATTTTGTCAATCTGTCCAGTCAAAGTCCATATTCTTCTTTTGAACATATCAGTCTACAAATTCAATGGATTAATCTTAATTATCAGTTTATTATCATTAAAATCATCAGATGAAACCATCGACAACTCAGTAAAAATCTGAACGCTGAACAAACTCTTGACATGACGCAGGTATGGCGATGCCATTCAACGTGCTTGCCCAAGGCCACTGTGTTGGGGTACAGGGTAGTGAAGACAAGGATACTACATTGCAGCAATGCAGAAGCAGCTTGTGCTTAGGTGCTTTGCTCAAGGGTACAATGGCAACAGTCACAGCAGAGGAAGAGATATTAGAACTTGAAGCCTTCCAGTACTCAATAAACATCTCATCGAGCAGTTATCCAGCCACTGGAGCTGGGCAGCCCTTGTCCACTAACCTTGTCCACTGATCATCACTCGTCACCATAAAGATTCAACTAAAAGTGTTAACTTCAAGCTAAATGTTCAAAATTGTTACAAGTTATCAGCAAAGATTAATAACAACCAAACTTTTAAAGGAAGTACTTATGCAAACTTTGTACTGAGTCAGTTCAAGTTAGTCTTTGCACTCTAGTAAGTCATTCTATCCTTCAACACATACAACGCTGTTCTCACACTCATGCTCTCATTCCAAGATGTCTGTTTCATAGGTTTCAAATTGGAGGTACGTCAAGTTATTGATATAGCTTTGTAGGTAATCGATGCTGTCTGGGGACTCCTTTGCTTTAAACTTTTCAGTGGCACTATTGAGATGCTTGGCTCCATTACTGGACTTGATTCCGTTCACGCTTCTGACCGCCTTGTCATTCAGGCTTTCCTTTTCATACCTTCAAGTGCAAAGATACAGATTAGTGCTTGAATTTATCTTAATTAAAATGATTAAAATTTACTTAAGAGCTGCAAACAAGACAAAGTTTTATCCTGCTCTATAACCAACAGTCATAATGCAT